>NC_090801.1:48063258-48366288 GCF_036512215.1 Solanum lycopersicum | reverse complement strand
CCGTTTGTTTAACGATAAGGGCATATATGTGCCACTTTTATAACGAGGGGTATATCAGCTCTAAATGAGAAAGTTGAGGGGTATATCAGACCCTTTTCCCGTAATACAAAAAGATGAAATATCAAATTCAAATATAATCAACTAATATCATGAGGTTAAAGCTAATGTTGTTTCAGGTAATCTAATAGAGTGCGCATATAAATTTACCTGTATATCTGGAACGTTGAGGCAACAACAAAATTTGAATAACCAACACACCATTTTTGTTATTTCAGTTCATATAGTTCCTATTGATGGTTCACACTACCGAGTGCCTATATTGAATTCTTAAAAAGTAATGTATTTTGAAGAATTCGACACGGATGTGTCAACGTAAGTGAAGATCCGTATAACCTAGCCGAGAGACTATATCATTCATCTGAGAACCCAAACTTATTTGTCGTTTTCAATACTAAAATTTCAAAATGACGAAAATATCTTTTTCTATTGGACAACATAAGCACATTCAAGACAATGGGGAAAGTAGCAAATCTAAGTCGCATTATATTTCAATCAATATTAATTCAAAAGTCAGGGGAAGAACCAAATTTTAACGGAAGGTTGTTAAGAAGACTCGCCTTTTGTTGTTTTTGATGGTATGAATGGTTCGAGTTTCAGACCTGCGCTTGAAGATCATAACACAACAACTTTTGCTTTCATTTCCTCCATGATTAACAGCTTGGTCGAGTTCCTCTAGCAAATCTTGGATATCCCTCACCAGCATCATGTGACTCTTTACACTACTATTTCCAACTCTAAAATCAATTACATGTTCCGACATGGCATCATTTCATTTCATGAATCTTAACCATCCTTTAAAAATCATTCTATATATCTTCACTTTTTCGTGTCTATCATATAGGTCCTACTAATATTTGGAGTTTTCTATTTATATGTATTTTGCATATTTAATTTTTAATTATAACATACAATTTTATGGCCAGTCAATGCTCCAGAATAAAATGTATAGGTCTTTTTTTTTTTCCAGTTCCTCCCATCCCCCCAAAGGATCATCTTCAATAACATATCAAAATTCACATTAATTAGAAAAAGCTAACAAAAAATTTAGAGGTGTTTATCATGTAAAAAAGAGGGTAAAAAACAATGAAATTCCAAAATCGATTGTGAGAAGCCCTGCTAGAGAAGAAAATAGCGAGAGGAATATCAAGGGTAAAAACAATTTTGAAACATGCATGAGTAAACAAAACCCAATTAGAAACAAGAAATTACAAAATTCTACAATAAACTACTAAAAAAGCGGAGAATGCTAAATAAAAGAAGCAGAAATAGAACACCCAATAGATTGTGACTATCAAAAAGGTAAACTTGCCAAGGAAAAAAAAAGGAGTGAGAAGAATAAGAAGGGGAACAAACAGCAATTCAAATGATGAAAACAAAAGGTTAAAAAGGCTTACCAATTCAAGAACTCGGAAGAGAAAGTAATAGAAAATCAAACTATCAAAGAGAAGAGATGATTTCAGTTTATTACACATGTAGATAAAAGGACTATGTCTAGTAAAATTGGGCCAGACAGAGCAAAATATTAAAGCATTCACTGTACACTTTAGAATGCTTTTTGTAATACTATATGATGCATTGTTCGTCCATCTCTTACTCGCTTATATTAAAGGGTAATTTAATCATCTCATTATTGTTATTATTCGCTAGTACAATTTTCACTGGCTTGAAAGAATTTAATACACTTTGTTCTATCAAATGCTTCCATACCTTATTGATTCCCGTTCAATCAAATTAAAATTTAAATTAACATCTTGAATTCATTATTGAATATCAACAGTACATAACTTGGATGTTTTAGTTTTTAAAGTGGGGGACGGCTATAGCCTATGCCATACTGCGATTGCAATTTAGAGAGCAAAACAATTATTTATCGGAACAGAAATATTGTCAAGGCTAAACAATGCTTCATAAAAATTCAAAGGAAAATTCCTTTCAAGCAAAAATCTGATTCTAATGTTTTAAAAGTCTGCATCTCAAGGAAAGGGAAAACAGAGTGAGTGTTTTTGTTTAAACATCCGTGCAACTGCCTTTACCACTTTTTCCCTCTATTAAAAGCAAAAAAGAAAACCTATTGGAGTCATTCCATATTAATGTTCCCCACTTTACTTCAATCTCTTTGAATCCTGACCTTCTGATGTCCTTCCATACCTCTTTTTACCAAATATATCATGCCGGAAGTGACAGGAGAATCCTTTACGACATCCCTTAGGTTTATCAAAGAAAATACAAGGTGTCAAGCTGCACGGAATTGGTTTTTGTAAGCTTTCATCAACCATAGACTCAATTTTTTCTCCACGTTGCTTGATTAGGGAATTGCAGTATTTGTTGATATCCTTGTGACTAGACATCGAGGAGGAAGGGCCAACATTTGGTGAAATAGTCAACTTAGGCTGCAAGGCGGTAGGACAATATCGGGAAACCAACTCAGAAATTTCTCCTCCGGCATGGTAAGGTACTCCATATTTGCTAATGAGTTTCTTGATATTTTTGAGATCAAGCTCTGAAAGGGAATAGGTTACTGACTTATTCTCTCTAATGTCAGGCTGAGTCATTGTCAAGGGCATAGATTTTGCAGATCCTGCATGGGCAGCATTGAGAGAAACAACATTGGTATCCATGCCATGTTCATTCATCAGGTTGAGGAGAAGCCTAACCAATATGTTGGCATCAATTAGACTACCCTGCTCTTGAAGAGCAGCTACAGCTATGGCTACAAGAACTGTCAAATCATGAGTTGGTTCTTCTTCTTCTATAGAAATGGTGCTGACTTCTGGAGTTTGACTATCATCATAACCTTGTTCCAGGTCAGACAAGTTGTAAGGACTGTTAAATAAGAAAGAAAAATACTCACTGATTAAAACCAAGTAAACTTAAGACAAAGAAATCAACAAAACATTAAAAAGTAATCCAAAAATTACTTACTTTGGAGGAATTGCAAACTTGTTAGGGAAAACCGCCTCAATCACCCTCCTTTTCCTATACTCCTGCTTATTGGCTTCTTGACTCTCTTCACCAGCAACCACTAGCCATTTCTCATTCAGATGGAACTACAAATAACAACAATAAATGGGGTTATCAAAACAATATGTATAGAAACTATTCAAATAAAGACAATTTCTATCATATCAACTTAAGATTACCTTGGGAGGGCATTTCCATATAGCCAATGATTTGGAAGAAAGTCTCTCTTCTGACTTCTTTAAGCAATCTCTTCTTTTAAATGATGATTTGTTGATGCTTTGATGTGTCTTCTGTTGAGATATGCTCCCAACTTCTGATGGGCAATCCTCTTTGCGATAATGTTTTACCTGTTGAGTGGTAAATTATACAAACTTGTTAAGGAGAAATTTGGAATAAAAAAACTAAAGCATATCAATGTTCTTGATAAGTAAAACTGAAAGTATGTCAATTTGACATGTCCTTGATACTACACAGAAAGAATATCTCTTTGGGAAATGAAATGTAACTCAAGCATTTTGGTGCCTCGATAGATTAATTAGCAAAGCAGATGTTATCGGATAAAAAGGTTAACTATCAAGGAATCAAGAACACTATACACTTGGTTCGAGAAAACCCAGTAGGATTTAAAATAAAGGAAATACGATATATCATTTTTTTCAATTAGTTTTAAGGATAAGGAAAGCATGGAAAGCATAAGATTGGGTATGCTACATTGATCAAATTAAGAGGGGACATTACATGTGTTGAACTACGATATGAGAATCTTCGTTATGCTTGTTTCTATTGCGGTATACTAGGACTCAATGAGAAAACTTGTGTCCCAAGAGCAAAAGATATATGATCAGAAACACTAAAAAAGGATTAGTTTGGGGCATGGCTAAAAGTAGAGAATGGTGTCGCTTCAGCAGATTAAAATAGACATTGTGGATAATATTCTTTTTCTTTTAATGCAAAGGATAAGTTGCATCTTTTAACTCTCCGTAATTAATCTATGTGAACATTGCTAAGTCGTTAGTATATGTAAAATAGGAAAGTTACTTCATCATTAATGGTTCACATTTATCTCAGGTGTCAGTTTCCAAACTTTGTAAGAAAATATTCAGAAGACTTGAAGTTACTTTTGTATTATGAAAAATTTGTCATTAAAGTGAGAGTTATGTTTCATTACATTAATTATACGTTAGTTTGTTACATTCTTTTGATGGATGAAAAATAAATGATTTTCCTATTTAAAAAGTATCATTTGGGAGCTAAGCACAGAGAAGAAAAATACAAGTCCTATCTTTCATTTATTCTCCCTCAACAATTTCCTTTTATTGGCTTGAATAATCCTTCATCCCATTGAGGATTTCTGGGCAATTATTTTTGTGAAACTCCATACTTTCAGCCACGAGTGCACGTGTTTGACAGTAACTGTAGAACCTTGGAGAAGAGCACCGTCTACTCATACTGTCACACCGGCAAGGATTTTCACTTTCTAAATAGAAAGGAAGAGGTCAGGCCCGCCCACCTTTCACAAGAGTAGAAGCTGGTACTCAACACTTGTATTCTATTCCCCACGCCTATTTGTTCACCCGAGATGCAGAACTCTTTTTTCTTTTTTAATGAATAGATAGAGCCATGATACATTCCGAAATATTGTAAAGGTAAATAGACTCTTTTCGCCCCCTTTTCGATGTCGCTTAGGGGAATCAACCTTCTTTAGTCAAAGCTATTTCTATTTTTTTGTTAACTGATTTATGTATCGGATTCCATTCGCCCCACGGTGGGGAATTAATGATTGGCTTTATCTATAAAGATTTTGGGGTGCAGAAGCTGCACAAAAGCCCTTGCTTCTTAGCGCATACCCTTTCTTGCTCGTTACCGCTTGACTAATAAGAAAGAAAGACCAGCTACGACGATTTGCACCAAAGTTGAGCCGAAATCGCTTTCAAGGAAGTGTCTTGCCACGATACAGTGTTTTTGATAAGTTATCAATACTGTAGTATTTTTCCCAACAGACATGAAGAAGTAAATAGTACTGAGGGGCATAATCTAATGAAAACTAAAAAATCCAAATTGATTGAGAGGAAAAGAGATGTAGGAACCGGAAATAGCTTGATACACATACAAGAAAGAGTTAACTCAACTAATACACAGATGGGTATAAAGAAATATAATGCCCATAAATTATGTCAAAATGAATGCAAAAAAACTGCAGGTCTTAAGGGAAGTGACGAGAATTCCTTGCACAGAAAAAATCAAATCGAAGGCCATAAAGGAATCAATACCATACAAGCTGTAACAAAAGACAAGGTATGTACTTTTGTTCTTGAGGCTTATTCTGAGTGCTTGGCATTTGAACATTGTAATGAAAATAATAAGTTTAAGCAACTAAGAAATGACAATCAGAATGAAGGGGAGAAAATGATAAATTGGAAACGGAGGACTAGATTAGTTTGTGTTTCTAATAGTTTAAAGAAGGATACAACGTTAAAGATAATGGAAATTGTGGTTATCATGTTATTATAGAGGAAGGAGTACAAGCTACAGGGGATAAATGAAAGAATAACAATTCTTTTTGTATTGATATAACAACAAAAAAATAATAATGGTGGAGCGAGAGGCCAGCCCTAAATGGCTTCCCTTTCGCCTAGCAAAGAGGAAGGAATCTGATTCAAGATCTTGGACAGAAGGGAGGGGACAGAGACGGAGCTTCCTTCTTGTCTTTCATATTTCAGAAAGATTATTAGAGGAGAGACGTATGGCTTTATTCTTCACAATGAGGACTATGGTGTGAAATTGTCGAGGCCTGGCAGGATCATTGACAATTTCCTTTTTGGAGGAGACAATGCGTCTTCACTCTCCAAGAATGATTTTCTTAAGTGAAACAAAAAAGTAGAGAAAGCACGGTTAAGAGGGTACAAAGATTAGTAAATATGGTGCACGCTGTAACTGTGGAGCTGACGATGGGTTATTAGGAGGTCTAGCTTTATTTTGGAATTACACTATCCAGTTATGTGAATCAGATTCTTCTCCTTTTACATCACAACTTTGATAGAAGATGGCTCAGCTGATTGCAAATATTGGTGTTTATTTGTGTATGTAAGTACAGATAGAGTCACTTGTTGATATCGTATGCAAGAATTAGTTAAAAAATGCATAGAAACATTAATGATATTATTGATGGATCGGAAAAACAAAGAGGAAGAAGTAGAGATACTTGGACCTTTAGAGACTTTAAGAATTTTATATGGAACTTAGGTGCATTTGACTTAAGTTATAAAGGAAAACCTTGGACATGGTGGTGTTACAAGGAAAATGAGGGTATAATCCAAGAAAGGCTAGATTTGTCTTAGTCACTCCTAATTAGAAAATTAAATTCGAGAATGTGAATGTGCAACATATTGAAACTGAGGCATCGGATCATTCTTCCTTGATGTTGTCTTCTGATGTGGAACCAATTAGGAAGATAAAACAATTTTACTTTGATAGAAGGTGGATTGAGAGTGAAGGAGTTCAAATATTATTTCAAAAGCTTGATCGTATGATTGTAATGGCTTTGAGAAATCTCAAGTTAGCTTTAAAATCATACATATTTGTAGAACTTTGGAGAGAATTATTGACATGAAGGGGAATATTACAGCCCTTAGGAACAACACTAGTAATTTTTAATGGGTAAATTAAGGTTATTGAAAAGGTAACTAAGCCAAGCCTATAACTATGAAGAGAACTTTTTGAAACAGAATTCTAGAGGTTTATGGTTGATGGATAAAAATACTTCAATACTTTCACATGGGAGGTGGCTGGTAGACCAAACTGATATAATCCAAGAAGTTGGGCAATATTATAACAGTTTGCTCTCTACATCTAACCCGACAGACTTGGATTGTATTTTGAATCATGTTAAAGTGATTGTTAAGAGCCTATGAAAAAATTGAATGGATTTATTTATACTTTTACGAATGGATTTCCATACAAAATTTGTCAAATGGATTAGCCTACCAGAGTGATAAGAGAAGGGGATCCACTGTAACCATAAAATGGATTTCCATAAAATTTATTTTTAATATTTTATGATGGTTTATCTACCTTATTGAACATATTAGAAGAACAAAATGAATTCCAAGGGCTAAAGTTGAATAGACATTGGTAGAGGCGAAACTCATATTTTTTTGTTGATGACTCCTTTATGTTTTGTTCAGTTAAAAATCAAAATTCAAGTTGTGTAGCCAATATCTTAAAGAAATATGAATGAAGCTCTTGGCAAGTGGTTAATCTAGATAAAACAGTTATCTGTTTTAGTAAAAATGTGAGAGAGGTGGAGAAAGTTAAGATATCGTCGTTGCTTAGCCAACGACAAAGAAATGACATGTATATGTATTTAGGTTTACCAGTTGTTGTGGAACGCTCCAAGAGAAAGGATGCTAGAGTTATAAAGAAAGAGTCAAGGAAGAAAATAAAAGGATGGAAGGGGAAGAGTTCTTAAAAGCAAATATTTTCCAAACTCAACCTTTCTTAACATCATCTTTAGGTTCTTGGATATGGAAGACTATTTTGTGGAGAGATGTTTGTACTAAAGGATTGAGATGGAGGATTTCTAATGGAAAAAAATATTAATGTTTGGATTGACCCTTGGATACCAAATAATAATGGCTTCATCCCTAAGAGTATCCATAGGCATACAAAAACATGGAACTATGAAGTTTAATCAGTGTTATTTGTAGTTTTGATGATTTGACAAACTCAGGGCTTAACACACTTCTTACTGCCAGCTGGAAAAAGTACAAAAAGTTGGTGCACATTCTGCAACAGTGACAGAAATGGCAGACGCGACAGAAACCTCAACCAATGACATTGCTTTAAGGATTGTGACTATTTCACATAAACATAACATCCAATTGTCACAATCTTAGCTTTTGCAACTTAAAAAACATCTCAATAACACTTGCAAAGGATGAGAAATCTAAACGAAGAAATATTCCGAAGAGCAACTCAAAACGGAAAGAGCTGGAAGCTTAGTTTTCTTAGGAGCATTTCTTCTGATCTACAATTGTAATATGTTCCTAAACATATAAAGGAGTTAGTTTGCTTTGGTATGTAAATTCTAAGTTAGTTAAGTTCAACTATATTAGTGGCAACCTTGTGTGTTGCTTAGTAAATTCTAGATCCTCAGTTGTGTGGTGATTTAGTGGGCAACCTGCGAGTTCCTTAGGGAATTCTACATTTTCTAGTGGTGATAGCTTAGTAGGCAAAGTCATATTTGCATAGGCTCTTCAAGCAATAGAGTTATTGCTTGGTTGTGAGACTTAAAACTTTCTCTCACGTTTTTGTAATCGGTTTCACCTTTTCTTGTGAAGATTACTAAAAACGGTTGAAAATCATGTGTGATAGGTCGTGATTTTACTCCCTTGAGGAAGGAGGTTTCTACGTAAATTGCTTGTGTTGTTATTATGCCTTTACTTACAGTTTGTTCTTATTTTCAGTGAGTCAAGGGACATGGTCCATTAAATGTTAGTGGACGAACGTATTCTAACAGTCAGGTTACTACATCGCAAAGGATTTGATCGGTAAGACATTGAAAAAATCAAAAAATCAAGTGAGTTGTCACTCTTTTCCAAACTGCTTTTGGGACTTCTTGTGGAAGTTGGGATATAAAAATAAGCTTAATTAATTTTTGAGAAAATGTTACCCGTATTATGCATATTTATTTTGTCTTATAGTAAGTTACTGATATAGTTACTGCCTTTAGTATCTGTAGAAGACTCCTCCTGTAGTAGGAGTTTATTGTTGTTGTATATTAGTAGAAGAGTCCTCCAACGGTTTAGAAGCTTATGTAGCAAATAGCTTCCTTAAGTTTAGATATATTTTGTTGTTATTGGTTGCTTTAAGCCCAAAAAGCAAGTAACATCATCAAGAACACTAGAGCTGCTTCACATGGACTTATGTGGACCCTTGAAGGGTCAAATCAATAATGACAAGAAATACATTTTGGTGATAGTTGATGATTACTCGAGATATACATGGACAAGATTCTTGAAATCAAAGGCAGAAACACCTGAAGAATGGTGGTGTTTTTCAAAATGATTCAAACTAAATTGAATCAAGTCCTTTGCAACATTCGATCTGATCTTGGTAATGAGTTTGAGAACTCAAAACTGGATAAATTCTGCATGGAGAATGGTACAAGTCATAATTTCTCTGCTCCTAGAAGTCCTCAACAAAATGGAGTAGTGGAAAGAAAAAACAAAACCTTGGTGAACATTTCCAGAACTATGATTATTGAATCAAATCTTCCTCAAAATTTATGGGCTGAAGCTGTCAACACAGAATGTCATGTTACCAATAGGTGTCTGATAAGAGTTGTTTTGAATAAGACCCCCTATGAGCTGCTCAACAACAAAAAGCCTATGTTGAGCTATCTTAGAGCATTTGGATGTAGGTGTTTTGTGCTGAACAATGGAAAGAATGATCTAGGAAAATTTGATCCTAGGAGTGATGGAGTATTTGTTGAATATTCTTCATCGAGTAAGGCTTACAAAATATTCAACAAACAAACTCAATGCATTGAAGAAAACATTCATGTTGTATTTGATGAAGATGGAAGCTTGAAGAATAATGAATCAAATGATGAAGATAATATGATCAAACTGTTCAATTCGTAGAAAATTGAAGAAAGTGAAGCTGATGCAGAACAACAACTGAAAAATGACTGTGATGATCAAAATCATAGTTTACCTGAAGAGGCTGATGAGGTGGAAAAATGTGATGAGGTACCTAGTACTACTCATAATTCCATCCAGAGTACATCAAACTCCCCAGAAAATGATGTCTCTCTTGATGAAGAAGAACATGCTGCTCAGCTCAACCAGTCTGCTCCAAGATCAGGATGGAAGCATAGTTTATCACATCCTCTTGATAATCTTATCTCTCCCTTGAACTCTTGAATTCATACTAGATCACAAACAAGAAATCTAGTTGCATTTTCAGAATTCATATCATCTATTGAGCCCAAGAATGTGAAAGAAGCATTAAGTGATGCAGATTGGATCAACTCTATGCAAGAAGAACTTCATCAGTTTGAAAGAAGAAAGGTATGGTACATGGTTCCTCGACCTGCAGGCAGAACAGTACTAGGAACCAGATGGGTTTTCAGAAACAAGCTTGATGAAAATGGAGTGATTACTAGAAACAAATCCAGGTTGGTGGTTCAAGGATACAATTAATAAGAGGGAATAGACTATGATGAGACTTTTGCACCTGTTGCCAAGATGGAGGCTATTAGAATTTTAATAGCTTTTGCTGCATTCATGGGGTTCAAGCTGTATCAAATGGATGTCAAAAGTTCATTTCTGAATGGAGATCTCAAAGAGGAGGTATTTTTCAAACAACCTCCTAGGTTTGAAGATGCTGAGCTACCAGATCATGTGTTCAGATTGAATAAGGCTTTGTATGGTCTGAAGAAGGCTCCAAGAGGATGGTATGAAAGGCTGTCAAAGTTTCTGCTGAAGAATGGTTTCAAAAGACGCAAGGTAGACAATACTCTGTTCTTATTAAAAAGAGAACAAGAATTGCTTATTATTAAAGTTTATGTGGATGACATAATTTTTGGAGCTACTTCAAAACATTTGTATGAAGAATTCTCATTATTAATGGGAAAGGAATTTGAAATGAGCATGATGGGTGAACTGACATTCTTCCTTGGTTTACAAATCAAGGAATCATCAAATGAGATTTCAATCTATCAGGAGAAGTACATTAAGGAGCTACTGAAGAAATTCAATATGTTTGACTCTAAACCTATTGATACTCCTATGGGAACAAATTCCAAGCTTTTAGTAGAGGAATCTGATCCTTTTGTGAATCAAACAACGTACAGGGGAATCATTGGATCCTTGTTGTATCTGACTGCTAGCAGACCTCATATTGTTTATAGTGTTGGAATGTGTGCCAGGTTTCAAGCATGTCCTCGTGATTCACACTTGAAGGATGCAAAATGTATTCTCAGATACTTGAAGAAAATAGGGGACCTGGTTCTCTTCTATCAAACAGGTGACACTTTTGATCTGGTTGATTTTGCAGATGCTGATTTTGCTGGTTAAAGTTGACAGGAAGAGTCCTTCTAGAATGACTCATTTCCTTGGATCATCACTCATCTCTTGGGGAACCAAGAAGCAAAATTTTGTGGCTCTTTCAACTGCTGAAGCGGAGTATGTAGCTGCTGCAGCCTGCTGTTCACAGTTGTTGTGGATCAGGCAACACTTGAAAGATTTTGGGATACACATCAAAGCAATTCCTCTTATGTGTGATAATACTAGTGCTGTTAGTATGGGAAAGAATCCAGTCCACCATAAGAGAACAAAGCATATTGATGTTAGACATCACTTTTTGAGAGACAATGTTGAGAAGGGAAATATTGTGCTTACATATTGTCCAACTGAGGAGCAAATTGCAGACATCTTCACCAAGGCTCTCAGTAAATATCAATTTGAGAGAAATCGTGTGAAGTTGGGCATGTTGATCTCTAAGTGATGTTCTTAACTTCCAACAGTTGAATTCCCTTGATAGCTAAAATTGTAGTGCAGATATCCTTTGTGTGAATATTTAAAAATCTGAATAAAGATCTTTTTTGTACCTTTTGTAGATATACTTTCAGGAAGGACTGGCCTAGCAAAGAAAATGACTAGAATAACTGGGGAATGAGGATGTAACTGTGCTATGGTACTTGGTTCCTGTCCAGGTTACCATTTATACATTAATTTGAAACTTAAATTATGACCATTGATAATGCCACATGTCAGTCATCGGTCATTCTTACCATTAGTACCATCGCTTCTCTTTCAAGTGACACATCCAATCATGGACCTGGCACCTTTTCACGTCTTTTTAAAAACCCTCATTACTTCTTTTTGAAATCTTCATCCGTCCTTTAACATTCTTTTTGCTTCAAGAAGGGTTTAAGTAAAAGTTAAAAAGGCAAACTTTGTTTCTTCTTCTTCCTTTCTCTGTTCGAAAAGACATTTTTTTCTAGTCAAACATGTCTTCTCCTTCTTCTACCTCCAAACAGATGCTAAATGCTCTTAGAGAAATAGAGCCCATTGCTTTCTACTCTCCGTCTACTGTGAAGTCCAGATCTAATGCCCCTTCTAGTTCTCAACAAGATCCACCTGACAATCCGTTCTATTCCATAGATTTAAACAACACATGCTTGCTTACTGGACCTGGTCCTTTGCAAGAAATGTTGTCTAATACTCTTTTTGAAGGAGATCTGCCTAAGCATAAAGCATCTAAGTCCAATATCTTGGCAGCAAGTGAAGAGTTGGTTATTGAGAGTTTGGCTATTATGAGGGAAGAAGCAAGGGATGAGCAAACTAAAGTTTTGCAAAGGGAAGAGGTAAGAAATACGCAACCCATTTTTGATAAAACTCCTGACATTGGAAGGTATCCTTCTTCCTCCTCCTCTGACTCTGAAAGTGAGGAGGAACCCCTAATGTGGAAGGTTGAGCGAATGAGGGTGATATGTCTAGGAAAAGGAAGGAGAAGGTTGTAGAAGAGGCCCCTAGGAGAAGACCTACCACTAGGTCTGCTGCTCAAAAATTGATGGACGATGCCTTGAAGGCCAATGCACGTTCTACTGCTGCAATTAGAAGTGCCAGAACCTTCAACGTATCAAATTTCATAATGCCTAAGACTGATGTTGTTGAGTTGTCTGCTGAGGAAGTTGAAAAGAAGGGTAAGAAGAAAAGGCCAGTGAAGAAAAGGGGAAGGGTTTCAAAGAAGGTTGAAAACACAAAGTCCAAAAAGAAAGTTTTGTAGGAAAAAAGAAAAGACCACCGGGATCTGGTGCCCAAGATAGGAGTGTTGTGAGTGTCAACATGCAGGAAGTTGTTGACAACCTGAGAAAGCAAGCCGTCTTGGCTGGGAGAGTCTTTGATATGGGAATCATACATCTTCCCGGCATGGACTCTCTTCATGATATGGTAGAGATTCAATCATGGATACATTTTTTCAATAGAAAATCCCCCATCCTCTATGAAGAAGAAGTGTGCGAATTCTATTATAATGTTCAATTCAAAGAAGATGGGAGTATCCTCACACGGGTCAATGACATTGTTGTACATCTAGATGAAAGTTTGTTGAGCAAAATTCTCAGGGTTCCTAGAGAGGGGACCCGGTCTGTGCTGGGAAGAACTTGCTCTACTGAGTTTGCTTCCTTGATTTCTAAGATACCTACAACCAAGGTTACTGGGATTTATAAGAATATCATGAAGAGAGAGTACCAGTTGGTCTTCGAGTTCATCAACAAAGTTCTCCTTCCTCACACTGAAAATAGGACCTCAGCAACTGCAACAACTGCTGCTGACTTGTTTGTGATGGTGATGTTGTGTATCTTCGAGCCCTGAATCTCCCAGGTCTTATGCTTGAGCATATCTACAAAACCGTCATCGAGAGGAAAAGTGTTCATGGAATGCCATATAGATAATTTCTCATGGAAGTATTCAAGAACTTTCAAATTCCTCTCAGTGTTGGAAAGGCATGGACGGTTAAACAGACTATCTCAGAGAGGCAATCCCAAGAGCAAGATGGCTCAACTCATCGAAGATCAGGATCAACTCAAGCATGAGGTTGAGGAGCTCACTGTGCGTTTGAGTGGTAAAGAGGCTGAAATTACTATACTCAAAGCAGAACTGTTTACTGCACAGAATGAGAGACCTGGTTTTTTCGTGGTACAAGATCTGGAGAGAGAGAATGCAGAGTTGAAGGCTAAGATCACTGCCTTATAGGAGAAGGAAATTAAAGATAATGATGGTGCCAATCCCCGACTCACTCTTATAATCCAGTCCCTGTCTCATCCACCTCCCTCTTCCTAGCCTGTTAAAAACCCTCCCTTGTGTCTTTCTTTTTGTGTCTTATCTTTGTGTTTTTGGATTGTCAGTTTTACTTTAATGTATTAATGTTATTGTGGAATGATGGTTAACTTATTCCTCTGTTGTTCTGATTATAATCCTTTGTGAATGCTTTTCCCTTCCTGATTGATTTCTCTTTAGCTTTGATCTTATTCAGTATTGCTGTTGATATCACTGGTTTACCGCATATCTTTTTTATGATGCCAAAAGGGGGAAGTAAAACTGGTAAGTAGCTAAATGATTATACATGTAGGGGAATACAGTGAGGGGGAATGTAGTAAGGGGGAACAAAGTTGGAGGAGATCTGAGACCATTGTTTGTCATCATCAAAAAGGGGGAAAATGTTATTTGCAAATTTGATGATTTGACAAACTTAGGGACCTTGTAAAGGTACCAGGTTTCTTACTTGAGTGTTGAAGATGAAACAAACCCAGGGACCTTGTAGAGGTACCATGCTCTCATGGTGATGAGTCAGTTGACTGCCAGCTGGAGACGGTACAGAAAGTAGGTGCACACTTCCCAATGGCGTCAGAAATTGAGACTTCTCCAACAAATGGCAAAGATTTTAAGAAAAGTAACTTGTCCATATAAAAGACACTTTCCTAAGCATCTTGTGCAGTTCTTGCAACTTGATAAAGAACTTTTCAAGAACACTTGCAAAGGCTGTTAGAAAATAAATGTAGAATTATTCCAAGAACAACGGAAATCTCTAGAGCTTTTAGTATAGCTGTTTAAGAATACATTCTCTTGTTCTTACATTGTAAACTATTCCTGAAACTATAAGGGAATCAGTGGGTAGTGTTAAAATTCTAGGTTGTCCAAGTGGGATAGCTTAGTGGGTAGATTGGTTTCTACTTAGGCTTGTTAAGAAATAGAGACTATTGCTTAAACGTGAGATTAAAAACTTCTTCTCACATTTGGTGTAATCGTGTTTTACTTTTACTTTTGAAGATTAGTAAAAACGATTGAAAATCATGTGAGACAGGTCGTGGTTTTACTCCCTTAAGCAAGGAGGTTTCCACATAAAATCATAGTGTTGATTTTAACTGCATTTAACTTTCTGGTTATATTCATTAGTGTAGTAAGGGACCTGGTCCATTATTTTGTTAAGTGAAGGCATATATTCTATCAAATCCTGACACCAATTTGCTCTAGTAAACTGGCTGAGGCAGCTGATAAATCTCCACATACTAATGCTACACTCTACAGGCGTACTCTCGGTAAGTTGCAATATTTATCATTCACCCAGCCTTAATACTACTGTATCTCAGAGCCAAGGCAACTTCAGGTCTTCATATTCTTTATAACTCAGACTACAATCTTCCTGGGTACGCTGATGCTGATTGGGCGGGAGACCCGAATGATATAATATCCACATGCGGCTATATTCTTTACATTGGGCCCATTCCTGTGAGTTCATCATAAAAAAACAACAAGTTGTAGCTCGGTCATCTACTGAAGAAAAATACAAATCAGTTGCAAAGTCTCTTGCCGAACTCACATGGGTGCGCAACTTGCTCAATGAATTTTCTATCACCGTTCCAAATATTCCCACAATATTTTGTGACAATATTGGTGTCACTTATCTATGTCGGATCCATTGTTCCATAGCCGTATGAAACATATTGTTGTGGACTTTTGCTATGTTAGAAACAAGGTTCAAGCACATCGAGTTCTTGTCAAACACACTCATGCTTCTGATCAACTTGCTATATACATTTGCCAATCCATTACTAGCACCAGCCTTTGAAAGGTGTTATTCCAACTTAGGTGTTGTTGACCCACACTTAACTTGAGGGGATGTATTAAGCATAATTATTTTATCTTATAATAAGTTGTTGTTATAGTTACTACCTTTTAGTATCTGTAGAAGAGTCCTCTTATTAAAGGAGTTTATTGTTTTTGTATATTTGTAGAAGAGTCCTCCAACGGTTTAGGAGTTTAAGTAGCAATTATCTTCCTTAAGTTTAGCTATAAGTTGTTGTTATTAGTTTTATCTAACACTTCGATGCTAAAGGAATTAGGTCATCTTTTGATTACTTTTGACTATATGATTTTATAACCCGTCCATAGTACTTTAGCAAAAAGACTTACACAATGTGGATGAGACTTGTTAGATTTGTGTTCTTGGACCTGAAGATATAGAACACATGTTATTCAAATGTCCTCGGTCTCAACTTTATGGAGGCAATATCCTATAAATTGCCTGATATAGGAAATATTACTGATTTTTCTATGACTTGTTCTTAAATACCAAATCTTTTCCTCAATCTATTGACTTTTTTAAACTTGAGAACTAACAATATTTGGCAAGTAATTGGTTGTTATTAATTAGGAAAGGTTAGATCCAAGCGATATTGTTTCTAGATTTAAGTTTGAGTATATAGAATATAAAGAGTTACTGACAAAAAGTCTTTCTTCTTGTTCATCAATAAATCATCTTGTGATTAAACTAACAAAATTGCAAGATGGTGTTTTATTGTTTACAGATGCAGGATTACGACTCTAGATAGCATTGGGAACCTGCTTCATTCCCATGGATCCCCAATCTAATTTTTTGGGGGGTTATGACTGCTGAAGCAATTGCTATTGGGAAAGCTCTTCAATATGCTATTAGTAATGGATGAAAGAGAGTGAAGATTTCATCATATTGTTGAGTGAAACCTCCTGGGAGAAGTTTTTCCCTAGTTAGATCATCCAGGATGCGAAAGATATGTTTAAACTATGTATTACGTTGATGCAACAATAAAAGTGGTTTTGTTTTGGAGAAAGAAAAAGAACTAACTCTTTTGAAGAGGGATTAGAATAGGGATTAAAAAAAGACTATTTAGCAAATAATTATATCTCAAAAGTCTAAGTTGAGTAATTTTATTGATACAAAACAAAATCTAATGACTTTACTATATATATTCCCAATGTTGAGTGATCTTTAGAAATATCATTTCTCTAAGAGACAAATATCTGAAATTTAACTATTTTATGTATTAAATCTTCATTCGACATATGCTTTGATAATTTTGTGGAAAAAAAATTACATTTGATTCTATCAAAATGAGTTGGATTGGTTATGAACGCCGTGATTTACTATAAGTAGCTACTAGGCCATAATTTTTTTTTGACATATTTAAATATTTTGGGAATGACTGATTTTTATCTAGATTGACTTCAGATAAATTTTTGTTGTCATCCTGAAACTACACTTGTCGATGTATACGTACACTCTACCTAATAGGGTTGAGGCGATTCATGCAACACTACGCGGAGATGACTTGAACATGAGCAAGTAGGTTCTGTGATTTTTGTCACAAAGTTGATTACCTATTTGGCCTTGGATATTGCATTGGTATTAGTATATTACTCCCCAATAAAGTTACAATATATTTGAATACGTTTAGATGATTCTATTGATTCAATTCAATTGAAATTGGATTTAATGATTTTATTTAAATATTTTGTGACTGGAATTTAAAGTATTTAAGGTTGAGTTGAATCAAGTTTTCTCTAGATCCTCCATCTCAAATGTAAAATAAATTTATAATGTGACATTTAATGCATTTTGTTCTACGTCAAATTATACTTGCATGAATTTACTAACAATATCGGTTGACACTGTTGTGTTTTTTTGTGATATTCATCCCCTGTGAGTCGAGCCTCCTTTTCAGTCGGTCTTTGTTAGTTCTATATCTTTGTAGGGTAATAACATTGAAAGTCGAGACTTTTAGTAAACGAGAGTCAATAATACTTATTTGAGTATTATGATGGTCTACTCGTGGCAATTGATGGGTGGACAAGGCTAAGGTTACTCTTTTCTGGAGATATATGTTGAGGCACCACTTTTATTATGTGTTAGTTAGTATATGTTGTTCTTTTTTCTTTTTGTCAGAAATTGTTCCAAGAGTTTACATTTAAATTCAGCAATCACATAGAGGTTTCCTAGACTGATAGTTGTGTTGAGTTGTAATAATAGAAATGTACATGACATACATGAAAAAAAATATTTATTTTTCTTATGAAATAATTTTTGTATAGTTCTAAATTTGAGAACAATTGATGATTAATTTGAAAATATATAAATTTTTTGAAATTGTTTGTGCGGTCGATATATATGGATTTGATTCCCTCATGTAGTTGAATGTTAGTCACGTGGATTTAGGACTACTCTTTCAACCAATAGGTCACCCACATTTTCTTTTGTCTATAGAGATTCAAAGTCTCAAATAGTTATCTCAAAGGCCATTGCCTCTTTCCCAGTATGTTTCAAATTTTATCAAAATCCTTTTGTCTTTTGATATTATCGAAATCCTTATTTCTCCCTTTTCCACATTTTTCTAGATTCCATCGATTCATTCATAACAGAGGATCCAATCCAATTCAAAATAACAAAAAGAAAATAAAATTCATGTGTGTGCAGACTAGAAACTGATATATAATTTTAAAATGAACAAAAATAAACAATTCTGTGTATACCTGACAAAAATCAGGTCCAGTAGCCCATGTAACCTTCTTCAAAGTCATGACCAAAATTCACCTTTTTATCTGCAGATCTGAAACAAAAAAAGAAATGGAGATTGGAACCCTAGAAGTCGTGAAGAAATCAAGAATGAAAACGTTGCGCCGTTGCAGCCTGCGGGAGGGAGGGAGGGAGGGAGTGAGTAAAATGTAGTTTCTGTTTTTGTTTTCTGTCCGTAGCAGGAAAAGTTCATTACATGCCTTTTTACTTTTTCATTACGTCATGTCTTCTTATTTTTTCATCTATAATTAATTTAGACCGAAATACCCCTATACTACTACTTAGTTATGGATACATCCATTATCAATATTATATTGATGTTATTATTATCCTCCGGTTTAACTTTATTTCTCATTTATTCTTAAAATATATTTTTATTTTTACTTTATTACTTTTGACATATAAAAAAAGCTAATATTTTATTTTCATGTTTGACCATCAACATTAAATAGTTATTTTTCAAGACATCATTTAATAGGAAATAGTTTGATAAAATATTTATACCAATAATGAATTGGTGTCTTAAGTCAAATAGTGGCAAAAAGAAGTGAACAAAGAGAAGTAAAAGACAAATTAAAAGTAATTATAAACATTAAGATAGATTTATTTTTATGAAATTTTAAAAAGAAAGGTATTTTTTTTTCATAATTGATTAAGATATGAGAAGATATTTTCTGAAACATTTATCATTCAAAACTCGTAAATAAAAAATAAAAATAAATATTCAATAAGATATAATCAATTATTAGTAGTAACTTGCCAGTATCCTCCAAAACTAATCGAGTTACACACATTTTCCTAATTTGTTCTTATTTCCATAAAATAAAGTCCCTTGACTTAATTATTTTCCTAAAACAGAGTCCTACCACTTAATTAGTTCCCTAAAATAGAGTTTTACATACTTAATTGTCTCCTTAGTTTATTGTTTTCACTCCGAATCAGCTCAATTCTCTCCTATTTTTTCATATCCTATGTACCAACTCCAATAGGAGTGTGCAATTGTCTTTTCCAATGTTCGGACTCCAACATGTAAAATTCGAACTAGAAAAATGTTATTACACTATTATTGTTGGGTTAACGGGTTTAAGATTTTATAAAAAAGAATTATCAGTTCAATTTTGATATATTATATTAGTTTATTGGGTGATCAAATAACTCATTAAGACTAAGAAATTTGCTATTTTATATCTACATAAATATAAAATATTAATGTCGATACCTTAAATAATATTGTTTTGTTTATTTAACCTGCACTTCATAGTGAACTTGAGTTCGCACATTTGCAAATGAAAAAAGAATAAATATACCCCCTAACTATCGTAAATGGTATGCATATACCTGTTGAGTTTTATTTGTCCTGATTATTTACCATAAATAGGTTTTCCTTTTAGGAAAAAGGTTTTGAGTTGACTATTCTTTTTTTGGTAGGAAAAGGTTAAGGACTCTATAAATAGAGGCATGTTCCTTCTAACTTAATTAGCATTCACAATGTAGTTTTAAGGGCTTTGAGAGTTTTGGTTAGAGGGAGAATTTGTGAACCTCTCATGTATTCCGAGTGAATTGGTTGAGGTTGTTTCCCTCTGTATTTTGTACTCTCATGTTTATAGTGGATTGCTCATCTCCTTTGTGGACGTTAGTCGATTGACCGAACCACGTTAAATCTTTGTGTCTTTTGGTATATTTCTCGTTGTCTTCTTACTCGTGGTCTTTCGAGGTTTGCGTTGCTAGCTTCCGCGTTTACACCTGCTTATTTACGGTCCTAACAAGTGGTATCAGAGCCAAATTCAATAATGGAGTCAGGTTCAGTGATTCGATAATCGATGATTGAACCAAGTTAGAAAGAGGTGTTCATCTTGGCGGGTGTAGTTCAAGCCGCAACTTTTTTTACAGTAATGAAGATTTTGTTGGAGAAATTGTTTCAGAGAGGTTTTCTGTGTTGAGACATAAAATTTGCAAAGGAGATTATGGAAAGGAGAAGCAAGTTGTTGAAGATTAAGTGAAGAAGGTGGACAAATTTATTTTGTCAGAAATTCAGGCCAAGGGGGAGATTTGTTGGGTTTTATTTGCCCTGATTTCTTACCATAAATAGGTTTTCCTTTTAGGAAAAAGGTTTTGAATTGACTATTCTTTTTTTGGTAGGAAAAGGTTAAGGACTCTATAAATAGAGGCATGTTCCTTCTAACTTAATTAGCATTCACAATGTAGTTTTAAGGGCTTTGAGAGTTTTGGTTAGAGGGAGAATTTGTGAACCACTCATGTATTCCGAGTGAATTGGTTGGGGTTGTTTCCCTCTGTATTTTGTACTCTCATGTTTATAGTGGATTGATCATCTTCTTTGTGGACGTAGGTCCATTGACCGAACCACGTTAAATCTTTGTGTCTTTTGGTATATTTCTCGTTGTCTTCTTACTCGTGGTCTTTCGAGGTTTTCTTTGCTAGCTTCCGCGTTTACACCTGCTTATTTACGGTCCTAACAATACCCTCCATCATACTTTTGAGACATTGGTGCACATCCCGTCAAAAAACTAGAGCATATATGTCATTCACTCTAACAGATCAATCTTATCTATCGATATGATATTTACTAAATATCGGGTCAGTGGATAAGATTATGACACGTGTATGTTTGTTAGTATAAAGGTTATATATGCTCTAATTTTGGATGGTAGGGGCACCAATGTCACAAAAATATGACAGAGGGTATCTGCATACCATTTACAATGGTTCAGAGGTATATTTTTTCTTTTTCCCTTGTACAAAAGGTCAAAACCTAAAGTAAGAACCTTATTCCTCTTAATTTTTCTTGTGTTATACTTGTATAGTAATATTCATGGTAGTTATTACTATTCTATTTTATGAGTGTTTGTAAAGCTATATTATTGTCTTGTCATGTCAAATTGTCAGAGAAAATATATTTGTCCTATAAATATTTTTTTATTGGTTAAATAAAAAATCAAACAATTAAGAATCAAAATCAATAAATCGAAAACTGAAAAAAAAATCTTTTTATTTTAATTATTAGTTTATGGTAAAACGAAACACCTATTGTATAACTCAAACTCCTAATCAAAAAGTTTCTATCAGATCACTCTGAAATCGTTTGGTGTGAAGGATACTATCATATAGTCCTGAGATTAAACTAAAATGTCATTTTCACATTAATTTTCACATTCGTGTATATTTACATTATTTTCAATATCATGTATATAAAATAACATTCATATTCTTTACCACTTATTTTTATCATAATTTTGATATCTTTCTATTAATAAATTACATAACATAAATATAATTTTCATCTATAAAACCTCTTTTACTTTAACAAACTTAAGGTGAATTTTTTTAATGTTGATAAAAAGAAATTTTTTGTTTTAAAATAAGTAAAAATATTTTTTAAAATGCCCTTAAACTATGCGAAAAAATAAATATGTCATCCGTTTGTAGTTTGATCCAAAAATGTTCTGCAGTCAATACTTTGATCCACAAATTCTCTTATTTTTATTTAATGGGTCAAAAAAATACACATTTTTCAAATAAAATATATTATTAATTTTCTTTTTTAATATATTCTTTTCCTAATAATATCTTTTAAATTGCAAAATATCTATCTTACTTCAGTTCAGATAAAAATAAAAAATGAAAATATTTCTTATGATGAATATATATTTCTAATGGACATTTTTGAACCAAAGTAGTGAAGGTAAGGACATGTTTAAGCCAACCAATAAACGAAGAACATTTTTGTTCCTTTCACATCGTTTAAGGACATTCTTAATCCTTATTCCTTTAAATACATATTGTACTATATATCATAAAATACAAACACTTAAATATTTAACCTAAATAAAATGAAAAAAAAATATTTTAAGAATAAATAACAAAGAGTTTGTTTGGATGGGAGCTCTAAAGCTTGCCAACAAACAATATTATATCAAATTCTATTTGTATTCAAACCAAATGATGCCTTCATTTATTTCATCATCCCAGGCATCAATGATCAAATTCCGTTTGCCTACCATCAATGAAATACATTTTAAACTACATTCTGCTTCACCACCTTATTCGCCCTGTCATTCTCTCTCTTCCCAGGGTTAATTAAATCCACATTGCCCGATTCAAGAACATGCCTAGGAGCAGATAAGGAATCGGTATTATCAACCCGATTATTACCAAATCGATGGGGTACCCGAATAGTTGTTTAATAACCTTAACGACTTGAGAATTTTTTTTGCTATTATTGTTAGGAGATGGAGGGTGAGGGGTACGGGTACGGGTATGGCTAGATGAGGAAGCAGGGGGAGCAAAACGGATACGTGAATAAGTTTGTTTGCGGGACACAACAGATTCATTGAAAATAGAACGGTCAATTTTAGGGATATTGAAATAGTCATCAAGACAAGGATTGTAATCAATGGTGGAACAGAGGGAGAGGGAATAAAGTTCATATTAAGAGAAGAGGCGGAGATCAACGGTTATTGATTTCTCTTCAAGTTCTCCATCAGCTACGGTGGGAAAGAAGACATGAAAACGATTTATATAAGTTTTGGGAGAGAAGAAGGATTTGATTTGTCTTTTACTGTTGTTTGGTTTTGTAAAGTTGTTTATATAATATCACATAACTCTATCTACCAAATCATATTCACATATCTCTTTTGGAATACTATTTATTTCTCTTAATATTCACATTTCTCTCTTGGAATATCTTTTATTAAGTTTTGAATCTAAAAACTCAAAATTGTCAATTTACTTTATTGAACATAACGTAAAAATGCAAAAAATATTAATTGATAAAATAAAAATCTTACAAGATTAATATAGGTGAGATGATGAATATATGAAAATCATTATATTTTATTAAATTATGTATCATATTTAATGAATTCATATTAATTATAATGTATGTGCATGATTCATTGTCATATATTTTTTAGTTTAATGATAATTGTAAAATAAATTAAGCAATTCAATGATTCATTGTAAACATAAATTAATTATACATAATATTTACTTTTTCTTAATAACCAAATATTATTCCTTGTTTATTTACTAAAAATATTTGATGTGTGATGGTAAGAGAATAAATTATATAAGCAACATAAGAAATATCTTGAAACTATATCCAAAAATGCTTCTCATTTGAAATGTGTCACAAAATCAATAATGATTAGTGACAAACTAAATATGTAAAAACATTATGTGTGTACAAAAAAGATCATTCTACATCCATCTAAAAAGATATCTTGTGGTTGCAACACTATAACTTTTGAATGCAATAAGAAAAATTAGAGATGAACTTCAACCATATTTAATTTTACTAATAATAAAAACACACTATAGAATCACATTTCAC
Source organism: Solanum lycopersicum (assembly GCF_036512215.1). NCBI lineage: Eukaryota > Viridiplantae > Streptophyta > Magnoliopsida > Solanales > Solanaceae > Solanum > Solanum lycopersicum. The sequence goes on along the minus strand of NC_090801.1, from coordinate 48,342,521 downwards.
TAAATACACTTAGATACTTTTGTTCTTTATATATTACTAAATTTTGTATCATATTTATTGAATTCATTATACATGAAGTACAATATATGTATATGACTCGTTATAATATATTTTTACTTAAATGATTAATCGTAAAATAAATTAAAAAATTCAGATTAATTGTAAACAAAAATTCATTATACATAATATTCATTTTTCTTATAAAATTTATTCATTGCTTATTTACTAAAAATGTTCAATATGTGATGGTAAGAGAATAAACAATATAAATAATATAGGAAATTTCTTGAAATGATATCCAAAAATAACTTCTCATTTAAAAGTCTCAAAATACAAAAGAGACCATTCCACATGCACACAAAATTTTGGTGTAGTCGTGGTAACACTAAAACTTTTGAATGCAATAAAAAAATTAGAGATGTGTTTAAACTAGATGTAATTTTTTACAAAAAAAAATATAGTAGAATCATATTTCACTAAATAGTTTTAAATATATTCGTACTTTTGAATATTATTAATTTATAATATTAATGGAATCATATACTGATATATAGTTCTTTTGGAAATATATCATTGAACCGGTACCTTAGATAAATTATTAATGAAACGAGTATTAATTTAATGATATTTAACTTTATATTCATACAACTGAGTATGGGATAAATCAAGATAAATAATTTAGAAGAGCATTTTTTATCAGTTAAATAAAAAATCAAACTCTTAAGGATAAAAAATTGATAACCGTGATCTATTTTTTTGGTAATCGATTTAGTATATTTATAACATTGACAAATGGAATCGATATTACAGAAATTCAAACTTAACCAACCAATAAGCACCTAGAACTACTAGGTAACCCTAGAATTCAAACTTATTGTAATTGTCATTTTACCCATTTTATGTTTATTAAAAAAGTAATATTCGAAAATAGTCTCTTTACTTTCACGGGCTAATAATAAGATTTGTGTACACTCTACACTCCCCAAGATCACCTTGTGAGATTTTAATAGGTGTGTTATTGTTGTATTTATCAGTTTCAAAACTTTTGCTCAGAATTCATAATTACTTGTTTATATGTAAAAAATCAGTTTTGAAATCAAAAGTAATTTTCAACGCATACCAATTATGTTTAAGTACCTAGCCTATACGTGCTCTTACACTATTAGCGTGCTTTATTAACTGATTTCTCTCATTGTGTTTGTTATATTAATTGGAATACAATTAAATGTGGATTAACGTCAGAAAAACTCAACTCCCACTAACAAATATGATCTCATACCCAGAAGACTCAAATTCAAAATTATTAGATTAAAAATAAAGAAATACTTACTGCTCCATCATAACTCTTACTAGTACACAATTAACACATCATTTGTAAGACAAGTCAAATTTATTCATAACTCAAGAGAAACATTTTATTTTTGATAAGATAACATTTATTCAAAGTTCGCCACATTAATTATTGTGATTTTTTTAATTTTAAAGGTCGGAAGTTTAAACTGTAGTCCACGGGACATATTCATTATTTTGTCTGTGTCCCGATAGCGGCGGAAGGCGGAGCGGGGTTTTAAGTTGTGTGCATCTTGATAGCGGCAGATGGATAGCCTCGATTTGCAGGCTTATCCATGCATGCTTAAATTTTACCCAAAAACCATGACCCAAAAGCTATATTAGTCGGATTGGCCATTCATGTTTAAATTGTTCCTCAAAGCCCTTACTCAATATCCTAGATCCACCGACTTGGCCATTCATGCTTAAATTGTTCCTGAAAAGCCTTATCCAATACCCTAGATCCACTGACTTGACCATTCATGATTAAATTGTTCCTCAATTCCCTTACCCGATACCCTATATCCACCGGTTTGGCCGTGAGTACTTAAATTGTTCTCGAAACCCTAACACTATACCCTATACCCTAGATCCGCCTCTTCCCTCAAGTATGATGGACAAGCGACTTTGTAGATCTGAATCAACTATAGTTCTTTCCTATTTGGGTAAGATATTTACTAGCTTCGTAGGTGAAGTTTATTGGTGATTCGACTTCTCTATTTCGCCAGAAAAGGGGCATCAAGTAGCCATGGAAGCATTCAAAACCTGAAGGGATCTCAGCAAACCCAAGTTTCCCCTACACCACATGTTAGTTACAACTTTGTTCCCTTGTATGTTCTGGCTGAATCTTTTTCCAGACTAACCAACTAATCAAAATTATGGGCCTAAGTATGAACAATATGTGAAAACCAACTCTCGTGTTAAGTTTCTGGTTTTCACATGTTGTTTGATACTAGGACCCATTGTTTTCATGAGCTGGTTGGTCTGGAAAAATCTCAGTTTGAGTGCCGATACTTTTAAATGTAGGTCGATAGCGGGGAATAAAGCTGTAACTAACAGGTAGTTAAGGAGAAACTTTGGTTTGCTTTGATACCTTGAGATTTTGATATCTTAAATGATATCATGGAGTAGATTGCACATTATCGAACAATATGTGTGAACCAAAATATCCCCCAGCTTAAGTGTCAAGTTTCTTGAATTCAGAATTTTGTAAGAAATTGTGGCAAGCAATTATTAGTAACATTTCTCACTTGTACAGGTACTAGATGGGCATTGCACGGGCCCAACATTATATATTTATACACAAGCTATTTTAACTACACAAAAAGGATTTGTCATATAAATACAAATTGAGTATAGAAACAAAATAGCTCCCCTTCATGCTAAAATAACTTTTTTTTATAAAATCTTTAATTTGATGAGGTGTCACCTGATTGAAGCAGTCCATAGAATACCATTGTTGGGTCATTCTTGTAACACTTTGGTCATATTCCAATAGATTCTTAATATCTTCACGGTAAGAACTTCACTACGAAAATTCATCTTTCCTCCAAATCGAAAAAGGGGTCACCTACAATGCAAGGCAAAGTATGTGCTTTAGGACAGATACATATATCAAAAAAGAACTTAAAAGTTACAGTAAGAATATTTTATTTTTCCTAAGCAATGAAAATAAGACAATGTATGGTGTAATTGAGTCTCTTCATTAAGAATAGGGAAAAGGGTCTAATATACCCCTCAAATTTGTCATTTAGAGCTGATATACCCCTTGTTATGAAAGTGGCTCATATATACCTCTACTTGTAAACAAATGGCTCACATATACCCTTTTCCTCTAACGGAAATGAAAAAAAATTATTTTAATCTAAATATTTGTTATTTTTTTCTAAAAAATATAATCCCATATGTCTAAAAAACATAATCCCATATATTCTTTTTTTGACTTTTTTTGTTTCAATTACTACTTTATAATTATTATTTTGATAATCAAATTTATTTTCACTAATATTCTTGTAAAACTTATTGTAGATGAACAAATTTTTTCTTCGAATACGAAATTAAATTAAAATACACACAAAAAAAATAGTTTTACTTTTTTCTTTAAACTAAGGAATGAAAGAAAAAAAAACAAAATAAGAATAAAAAACTCAAATAATTATAATAAAAAAAGTCAAAAAATAATTTATGTACGAAAAAAATTAAAATATACCTTGAACTTTGATAGAATAATCATATATACCCCTAAATAATTTTTTAAAAAAATTAGAAGTCATAAATATAAACTTAAAACTAATTTTTTAACTTCCGTTAAATGAAGGGTATATGTGAGCCATTTTGTAACGGTAGGGGTATATGTGTGCCGTTTGTATAACGGTAAGGGTATATATGAGTCACTTTTATAACAAGGGGTATATGAGCTCCAAATGACAAAGTTGGGGGTATATCAAACCCTTTTCCCTTAAGAATATATAAACTCTCTATTCAAATGAGGACATATTAAATACACAAGAGCAGAGAGAACTATTGTTTACAGTCAACATGTGTTCTACATAATCTTAAATGATAGGCAAATTAAATACCTTAAACATATAATATGACATAATGCAAACAATAAATGTAAGATTACGTATTTTATACCTCTCACTAATGAATATTTCCTTTACTTTTCCTTTACCACATCTGAAACTCTAGTCACAGTCCCTTTAGGTTTCCCTACACTGTAATCCAAATTCATGGATGAGCATTTCACATTATTAGGGACTTTGAATGTCAATTTCCCGAGCATATATCATTACGGGCAGAATTAAGCATACTAAGTGAAACAAAAACTCTAAAGTTTTATATATATTTGAAAAGTCAATAAATTAAGTTGTAAGCAAATATAGATATCTAGTGATCTTAAAGCAAAAAGCAAAGTGAGACCATGCACTCACAAAGAAGATTAGTTTTTTTTTATCAAACTTGAAATGTAAATATAGTGAGGCTTTGCTTAAAAGGAAAAAAGTGTGCTATTAAACTATTCAAGAACATTCACCAAAGGAGATATTATATCACAATTTAAAAGGAGAGCAAGAATAAAAATGGAAAAATTTGATTTTGGACTCGCCCTCGCTACGTGTCCTTTGGACCCTTCGTCTGTGCACCACCGTGGAAGCAAGCTCCCTATGTTGAAAAGTTTTTGGAAGAATGCACATAGGAATTTACCATGAAAAATAAGTGGTCTAAGAAGCCACCCATCATAACTCCCAACAAATATAAACGGTTCACAAAAAAAAATTCATAGTTAAAACCTTTAATATAAATAGTTAAAAACTTTAATATAAGATTAACTTGGACATTGTTTGTTATCTCAAATGACCGATTGTGATAACTTATTCATCATTCTACTAATGTCACAATGATTAATATCAATTCATAAATAAGAAAATATAGTGCTAAAACATTGGAATGTAAAGAAAGATTAAACAAAATTGTAGGCTGATCATTCTACAATATGATTAATTAGCAATAGAATATATAATAGAAAATTGTTTGACAGAAATGTTCAACTATATTGTCCACATCTAATTAAAAATCAAATAAACAACATAGAATTCTAGAAAATTTTGAGATTTCTATTCAAGAATTTCCATTTAGGAAGAAGAGAGAGACATCCAATTAAAATGTTTCATGTAACAAATAGCTATAAAACAACTTTCATTATGTGTTATAACATGAACCTTGAAGAAAGGGGAGAATTGTGCTAGTCTTATGTACACCAACAGCGTAGCTAAGGAAACTTCATTAATATGTACACCACCAGCGTAGATAAGGCAACTTCATTAATACGCCTAATGCAATAGTCCTTCAATGAGAACAGAGTTTGTAATATTAGTTCATAAATTTTCATAAAATTAAACCATGATAGAGATTTCGAAATGAATAGAAAATTGTAGTACCTGGTGCACTACTGGTCCTTCAGCATCAACATTGCCATGGAAAACCACATATACAATATCGTCAATGTAAAAATTTTATCAAAGAGAAGCTTTGGTTTGTCCTTTCACCGGATTGTCACAATAGAGTAGTCTTTATCTTACCAATTAAGGACACTCACATTAGGCCTCTCTCTTTAATTCAATCCTTCACCAGCAGCACGTTCATAATCTTGGTATGCAAACATTAGTTGGTGATTGTTTTCTCTTAATATATGAGATGCCCTTGGAATTTCTTAATTTATCCTACCTCTAAGCAAATTTCACAATAGTTGCTTCATCATAGACAATTTTTTTTCGGACCGTTAACTGTACATACCGTTTCCTCACCTAGCTATTGTTGCGCGTTATGAGCGCACACATTAGCATTAACTACATTGCATTTGAGATTTGTGAGGACACTGCTCACCTGAGGCAATAGCCCCGGTCTCTCACTCGAGCTATTGACTCAGGCACGACCATTAGTTATTTTAAAGATTCTCTTGGTATGCTATAAAAATGAGTAAAACTATTCCAAATATGATAACTTGGACACATCGTCAAACAACTTGAATGTATACTCAGACAACATTAATTTTGTACATCATCCAGCTGACGCAGACAAAAGGTTTCTAGTGACCCCGAGAACAAGTTGAGTTTTACCTTCAGCTTGTCCACTCTTGTGCTTTCTTTAAGTTGACATAATTACAACCCTACTTTACGTCTAAATATTACAACTTCTTAATGTCGCGATTATAGTATAATAGGAATAGCCACGATACATTATATCATATTTTAAACATTTCTAAATATGAAAAAAGTAATTCCACGAAACTGAAGATCATGATAAGTGTGCTTTTTTCCATATACTTTTTGTTTATTTATTTGCAACTTTCAAGCTCATCCTTTACTCTATTTTTTCACATAAAATGAAACTGTAGAAACTTTGTATTAAAGAAACTAACAACTGTTAGTTTTAGCAAGAGCCTAATAAAATGGAATAACATGGGTTTTGTAGTAACAATAAAATATATATATATATATATATATATGCTCACTTGTATTAGTTATCATATGCAAATGAATTTTGTTAAGAGCTTAGAATCATTAATCAGAGTGGAGCATGAATTTTCTCAAGATCTCATCACAAAATTCTACAAAAAACGTCTCAAAAAGCGGAGAATGCACAATAAAAGAGGCAGAAACAGAATACCCAACAGATTGTGACTATCAATAACGTAAACTTTCCAAAGAAAAAAAAGGATAGAAGTGAGAAGAATAAGAAGGGGAACAAACAGAAATTATCAAGCATCTATGAGTACGAATCAAACCAAATTAGGAACATGCAAGAACAAAATCCTACCAAAATAAAAAAAAATCTAATAAATAACACTGAAGAACTGAATTTGAGATTGAATGATAAACATTGAAGAGAAAAAACAGATGAAAAAAAAACGTTAAAAAGGCTTACCAATTCTAGGACTCGGAAGAGAAAGTAATAGAAAATGAAACTATCAAAGAGAAGAGATGATTTCAGTTTCTTAAACATGTATATAAAAGCACTATGGCTAGTAAAATTAGGCCAGACAGAGCAAAACATTAAAGCATTCACGGTACACTTTAGAATGCTTTTTGTACTACTATAGGATGCCATGTTCGTCCCTCTCTTACTAGCTTATATTTAAGGGTAATGTATTCATCTCATTATTGTTATTATTCGTTAGTACAATTTTCACTGGCTTGAAAGAATTTAATACACTTTGTTCTATCAAATGCTTCCATACCTTATTGATTCCCGTTGAATAAGATTAAAAGTCAAATTAACATCTTGAATTCATTATTGAATATCAAAAGTACATAACTTGGACATTTTAGTTTTTAAAGTGGGGGACGACTATAGCCGATGCCATACTGCAATTGCATTTAAGAGAGAAAAGCAATGATTTATCAGAATAGAAATATTGTAAAGGCAAAACAATGCTTCATCAAAATTTAAAGAATTTTTTTTTTCAAGCCAAAATATGATTCTAATGTTTTAAAAGTCTGCATCTCAAGGAGTGAGTGCTTTTGTTTAAATAGTTTTGCAACTGCGTTTGTCACTTGTTCCCTGTATTTTAAAAAATCTCTTTGAGTCATGCCATATTAATGTTCCCCACTTTACTTCAGTCTCTTTGAATCCCGACCTTCTGATGTCCTCCCAGACCTCTTTTTACCAGATATATCATGCAGGAAGTTACAAGAGAATCCTTTATGGCATCCCTTAGGTTTATTAAAGAAAATACAACGTGTCAAGCTGCACGGAATTGGATTTTGTAAGACATCATTAACCATCGACTCAGTTTTTTCTCCACATTGCTTGATAAGGGAATTGCAGTAATTGTTGATATCCTTGTGACTAGTCATCAAGGAGGAAGGCCCAACATTTGGTGAAAGAGTCAACTTAGGCTGCAAGCTGGTATGACCATATCTGGAAACCAACTTAGAAATTTCTCCTCTTGCATTGTAAGGTACTCCATATTTGCTAATGAGTTTCTTGATATTTTTGAGATCAAGCTCTAAAGTGGAATATGTTATTGACTTATTCTCTCTGATGTTAGGCTTAGTCATTTTCAAGGGCACAGATTTTACAGATCCTGCATGGGCAGCATTGAGAGAAACAACATTGGTAGCCATGCAACGTTCATTTATCAAGTTTAGGAGAAGCCTCACCAATAAGTTGGCATCAATCAGACTACCCTGCTCTTGAAGAGCAGCTACAGTTGTGGCTACAAGAACTGTCAGATCATGAGTTGGTTCTTCTTCTTCTATAGAAATGGTTCTGACTATTGGAGTTTGACTATCATCATATCCTTGTTCCAGGTCAGACAAGTTATAAGGACTGGTAAATAAAAAAAGAAAAATACTCACAGATTAAAACCAAGTAAAATTAAAACAATGAAAGCAACAAAACATTAAAAAAAATAATCTAAAAATTACTTACTCTGGAGGAACTGCAAACTTGTTAGGGAAAACCGCCTCAATCACCCACCTTTTCCTATACTCCTGCTTACTGGCTTCTTAACTCTCTTTATCAGCAACCACTAACCATTTCTCATTCAATTGGGACTACAGATAACAACAATTAATGGGGTTATCAAAATAATGCGTATAGAAGCTATTCAAATAAAGGTAATTTCTATCATCTCCACTTAAGATTACCTTGGGAGGGCATTTCCATATAGCCAAAGATTTGGAAGAAAGTCTATATTCTGACTTCTTTAAGCAATCTCCTTTTACAAATGATGATTTTTTTTTGCTTTGATGTGTCTGCTGTTGAGATATGCTCCCAACTTCTGACGGGAAATCCTCTTTCCGATAATGTTTTACCTGTTGAGTGGTAAATTATACAAACTCGTTAAGGAGAAATTTGGGGAAAAAATAAAGCATATTAATGTTCTTAATAAGTAAAACTGAAAGCATGTCAATTTGACATGTCCTTGATACTACACACATAGAATATCTCCTTGGGAAATGAAATGTAACTCAACCATTTAGGTGCCTCGATAGCTCAGCAAATCAGATGTTATTGGATAAAAAGGTTAACTATCAAGGAAGCAAGAACACTATACATTAGGTTCGGGAAAACCCAGTAGGATTGAAAATAAAGGAAATAGGATATATCATTTTTTTCAATTTGTTTTAAGGATAAGGAAAGTATGGCAGCATAAGATTGGGTACGCTACATTCAACAAATTAAGAGGGGACACTACATAGGTTGAAATACAATATGAGAATCTTCCTTATGTTTTTTTCTATTGCTATATACTAGGAATCAATGAGAAAACTTGTGTCCACAGAGATAAAGATATATGATCAGACACACTAAAAAAGGATCAGTTTCGGGCATGGCTAAAGCAGAGAATGGTGTCGCTTCCGCAGATTATCAGAGACATTGTGGATAATATTCTTTTTCTTTTAATGAAAAGGATAAGTTACATCTTTTAACTCTCCGTAATTAATCTATCTGAACATCGCTAAGTCGTTAGTACATGTGAAATAGGAAAGTTACTCCATCATTAATGGTTCACATTTATCTCAAGTGTCAGTTTCTTAGCTTCGTAAGAAAATATTCAGAAGACTTGAAGTTACTTTTGTATTATGAAAAATTTGTCATTAAAGTGAGAGTTATGTTTCATTACATTAATTATATGTTAGCTTGTTACATTCTTTTGATGGATGAAACGTAAATGATTTTTCTATTTAAAAAGTATCATTTGGGAGCTAAACATAGAGAAGAAAAATACAAGTCATATCTTTCATTTATTCTCCCTCAACTATTTCCTTTTATTGGCTTGAATAATCCGTCATCCCATTGAGGATTTCTGGGCAATTATTTTTGTGCAACTCCAAACTTTAAGCCACGAGTGCACATGTTTGAGAGTGACTGTAGAACCTTGGAGAGCAACAGGCTACAACGATTTGCACCAGAGTTGAGCCGAAAATGCTTTCAAGGCAGTGGATTTCCATGACACAGTGTTTGTGATAAGCTATCAATAGTGTAGTATTTTTCCCAACAGACATAAATGATTAAATAGTACTGAGGGGCATAATCTAATGAATAATAAAAAATGCAAATTGATAGAGAGGAAAAGAGATGTAGGAACCGGAAAAAGCTTGATACACATACAAGGAGTTTACTCGGGTAATATACAGATGGGTATAAAGAAAGCTAATGCCCATAAATTATGTCAAAATGAATGCAAAGAAACTACAGGTCTTAAGGGAAGTAATGAGAATTCCTTGCACAGAAAAAAATCAAATCGAAGGCCACAAAGGAGTCAATACCATACAAGTTGGAACAAAAGATAAGGTATGTACTTTTGCTCTTGAGGATTATTTTGAGAACTTATCTCAGTCGTTAGCATTTGAACGCTGTAATAAAAATAATAAGTTTAAGCAACTAAGGAATGACAATCAGAATGAATGGAAAAAATGGATAAATTGGAAACAGAGGACTAGATTAGTTGGTGTTTCTAATAGTTTAAAGAAAAATACAAAATTAAAGATAACGAAAATTGTGGTTAGTTTGTTATCATAGAGAAAGGAGTACAAGCTACAGGGGATAAACGAAAGAATGGCAATGCTTTCAGTATTGATATAGAAACAAAAAAACAATAAAATCATGGCAGAGACAAAGAGAGGCCAGCCCTAATTTGCTTCCCTTTTGCTTAGGCAGAGAGGAGGGTATGTAAAACGAGACAGATTGAAGAGTCTTTAACAAAAGGGGGGCGGGGGGGGGGGGGCAGAGACGGAGCTTCCTTCTTGTCTTTAACATTTCAGGAAATCTTATCTGAGCAGAGAATTATGGATTCCCTCTTCACAATGAGGTCTATGGTGTGGAATTGTCGAGGCCTGGCAGGATCCTTGACATTTTCTTTTTGAACGAGACAATGTGTCTTCACTCTCCAAGTATGATTTTCTTAAGTGAAACAAAAAAGTAGAGAAAGCACGGTTATGAGGTTACAAAGACAAGTAAATATGGTGCACGCTGTAACTGTGGAGCCCATGGGTTATTAGAAGGTCTAGCTTTATTTTGGAATGACACTATCCAGTTATGTGAATCACATTCTTGTCCTTTTACATCGCAACTTTTATACAAGATGGCTCAGCTGATTGCAAATATTGGTGTTTATTTGTGTATGTAAGTACAGATAGAGTCACTTGTAGATATCATATGCAAGAATTAGTTTAAAAATGGATAGACACTTTAATGATATTATTGATGGATCGGAAAAACAAGGAGGAAGAAGTAGAGACTCTTGGACCTTTAGAGACTTTAAGAAGTTTATATAGAACTTATGTGCAATTGACTTAGGTTATAAAGGAAAACCTTGGATATGGTGGTGCTACAGGGAAAATAAGGGTATAATCCAGGAAAAGCTAGATTGTGTCTTACTATATCCTAATTGGAAAATTAAATTCGAGAATGCGAATGTGCAACATATTGAAACTGAGTCATCGGATCATTCTTCCTTGATGTTGTCTTCTGATGCTGAACCAATTAGGAAGAAAAAACGATTTTACTTTGATAGAAGGTGGATTGAGCGTGAAGGAGTTCTGAATATTATTTCAAAATCTTGGTCGTATGATTGTAATGGCTTTGAGCAATCTCAAGTTAGCTTTAAAAGCATACATAGTCGTGACCTTTGGAGAGAATTATTGACATTGAGGGGAATATTACAGCCCTTAGGAACATCCCCTCCTGTTGTTATTACCGCTGGTGATGCTACTGCCACCAACAGCAGTGCTTCGGCTGCTTTACCTATAATTCACGTGGTATAATTCAATCCCGCGTCTCAGTTAACTATCAAACTACAAGGTAACGTCAACTTCTCAACTTGGAAAGCACAACTTGTGATGCTACTCAATGGCCATCAACTCATGCGACATCTTGATGGATCAAACCCGGTACCACCAATGCCTCTTGCACGAGATAACCTTACGAATCTAGAACCCATATACCAAATCTGGTTCTCTCATGACCAACTGATCCAACAAGCAATGATGGCATCTGTCGATCCCACCATTACACAGATTGTTGCCACAACTCCAACTTCTCAGACAGTGTGGGAACTTCTTCACATGGCTTACGCAAATAAGAGCCACACTCGTTTTTTTAGCTTGTAAGAACAACTGCAAAATATTAAGAAAGCGTCTAAATCGGGTACAGAATTCTTACAAGAGGTTCGATCTGTTTCTGATGCTCTCAAAGTTGTTGGTTCACCAGTACAAGATGACGAACTTATTGTAAAGAATTCTAAGCGGCTTGGGCCCCGAGTTCCTGGAGATTTCTGCTTCCATAAGAGCACGTGACTCTTCCTTGTGTTTTGAAGAATTGTTTCACAAGCTCAAAGATCATGAGCTCTTCCTCAAGCACCAAGACCTTGAGAACTCATCTTCCAATATCACAGCTGCAGTAGCACAGAGGACAACCATGACATCCCGGTCTAACAGGAACAATCGTCGCTTTAAGAATAAAAAATGGAACCAATCTCTCGATAGTCAAACTTCAACAATCAACAATGGAACCAATCTGCTTTTCAATTTTCCAACTTCAACAATCAGCAAAATATGAGATCAAAGTTGTGACAATTCGTTCGATTCCAATTGTGCTAAAAATTTTGAAGCTAAGGCCAACTTTTCCTCTAATTTGCAGTCAACGGACAATGAATCTAGTGTATCATGATCGAAGCAAGCAAAAACATAGACACAAGGTATAACTTTATCCAAGAATGCATTTCCAAGAAAGAGGTAGAGCTCAAGTATGTGAAATCTCATGATCAAGTTGCGGATATCTTACAAAGCCTCTCAAGTTTGAAGATTTTCAGAGATTGAGATCAAGCCTTGGAGTAAAGAATAAAAATAAGGGAGGGAGTTGTGTAAATAAAATCTTGGCAACAATTAATTTGTCAGTCATACTTGTTGAAATTACTATCTACAAATGTGAAAATAGGTAGCCACATTTGTGGAAGTAGGTAGTCAAAGTATTTTATAAGTTTGGTAGAGTTTGGCAGCCAATTTTTTTGTGGAAATTGGCTACCATATTATTTCATGAATAATGTAATGAAGTCTTCAAAAAAACTCTATAAATAGAGTAGTAATTGAACACTTGAAGAAACACCAAAATAGAGAAGCAATAAAGAGTAGAGAGTAATCCACAAACTACTTCTTTGTTTGTGAGAAAATAGCGGAAGTAATATTATTGTGAGTTGTAAGAAATAAAAGAGTGTTGAGTGGTAGTCTTTTGACGCTACCAAGTTTTTCATCAACATTATTGTATTACTTATTCGGGTATCATATTTACCCATTTTAATATTTGGGGTCTTTGTTACTCTCTTCCTATTGCTATTTAGTTTGGACATTATCATGGGTGTGATTATCATTTTTTCCACGTTCTCTACATCTAACCCTATAGACTAGGACTGTATTTTGAATCATGTTAAAGTGATTGTTAGTGATTCTATAAATCAGAGTTTAATTAAGGAAGTTGATGATGAGGAAATAAAAAATGTGGTGTTTGTGATGCATCTTCTTGACGCACCAGGTCGAGAACCTATGACAAAGTAAATAAAAAATGCGGTGTTTAAAAGACAAATGCAAGTGTAGGCAAAAATATATGGCTATAAAATTGGATATGTCGAGAGCCTATGACAGAGTCAAATGGATTTATTTATAAGAAATGCTTTTACGAAGGGAATTACATAAAAGATTTGTCAAATGGATTAGCCTACCAGAGGGATAAGACAAGGGGATCCACTGTCACCATATTTTTTTTAATATGTTATGAAGGTTTATCTATAATGAACATATTAGAGGAACAAAATGAAATCCAAGAGATAAAGTTGAATAGTCATTGGCCGAGCGAATCTCATTTTTTTGCTGATGACTCCTTTATATTTTGTTCAGCTATAAATTGAAATGCAAGTTGTGTAGACAATATCTTAAAGAAATATGAACGAAGCTCTAGGCAAGTGGTAATCTAGATAAATCAACTATATGTTTTAATAAAAATGTGAGAGAGGAGGAGAAAGTTGAGATATCGTCGTTGCTTGGACAATGACAAAGAAATGACATGGGTATGTATTTAGGCTTACCGGTTGTTTGTGGGACGTTGCAAGAAAAAGGATGCTAGAGTTTATAACAGTATGAGTCAAAGACGAAAATAAAAGGATGGAAGGGAAAATTTTTAATTACTGGGGGAAAAGAAATTATGCTTAATTCTGTGATCCCTACATTTGCTTTGTCTTTTTTCCAATGGTTTGTGTAAGGAAATTATATCCCTCTTTTCAAAAAAAAATCTGCGAACAAACAGAAGAAAAAAAAATGCATTTTGAGAAATGGGATAGATCGATTATGTGATTCTAAATCAATTTAGAGATCTAAAATCTTTTAAAAAGCTCTATGAGCTAAGCAAGCTTGGCGACTCTTATCGCAACCAGATTCTTGGATAGATCGATTAGGTGATTCTAAATAAATTTAGAGATCTAAAATCTTTTAGTATGGCTCTATTAGCTAAGCAAGCTTGGCGACTTCTATTGCAACCGGATTCTTTAATAGCAAGAGTTCTTAAAAGCAAGTATTTTCCAAACTAAACCTTTCTTAACATCATCTTCAGGATCTTGGATAGGAAAGAGTATTTTGCGGAGAGATCTTTTGACTAAAGGATTAAGATGGAGGGAGGATTTCTGACGAAAAAAATATTAATGTTTGGATTGACCCTTGGATACCAAATAATAATGGCTTCATCCCTAATATTATCCGTGGTCATACAAAAATAGGAAACTATGAAGTTAAGTCAAGTTACTACATCGTAAAGGATTTGATCGGTAAGACATTGAAAAACTTGAAATCTCAAGTGAGTTGTCACTCTTTTCCAAAAAGCTTTTGGTACTTCTCGTGGAAGTTGGGAGATAAACATAAGCATAAATTTTTTTTGAGAAAATGTTATCCGTATTAAGCATAATTATTTAATCCTATAATAAGTTAATGCCTTTTAGTATCTGTAGAAGACTCCTACTATTGTATGAGTTTATTGTTGTTGTATATTTGTAGAAGAGTCCTCCATCGGTTAGGATTTTATGTAGCAATTAGCTTCCTTAAGTTTAGCTATAGGTTGTTGTTATTGGTTGTATTTAACGCTTCGATGCTGAAATAATAAAATCATCTTTTGACTATTTTTGTCTATCTGATTTTATAGGGTATCAGAGCCTCTAGCCTCTTACGAGGCAGATCCTTTCTGTTTTTTTTCTCATCCCCACTATGACTACATCTCAAGAAACTCCTCCTCTTGTTATTACAGCTGGTGATGATACTTCCACCAACAGCAGTGCTTCGGCTGCTTCACGTGTAATTCATGTGGTACAATTCAATCCCACGTCTCAATTACCTATTAAACTACAAGGTACCCTCAACTTCTCAACTTGGAAAACACAACTTGTGATGCTACTAATGGACATCAACTCATGTTGTTGGGTTTTAAAGGTGTGAATGGAAAATGAAGATTGCGACTTTTATGAAGAGTTGTGACTTTTATGAAAGGGTGCGACTTTTATGTAAAGTTGTGACTTATATAAAAAGTTGCGACTTTCATGAAAAGTTTTACTTTTATGAAAGGTGACGAACTCTCCGAAAGATTGTGACTTTTCCAAAGGTTTGTGACCTTTCTGATAAGGCACAATAAGGATCTTTTCGCACATTCCTTTGTTTTCTATAAATTGAGGGATTTCCTCTCATTTTAAAAATAGAATTTATGGACTTCTTCTACTACTACTAAATCTAGTATTCTAAGTGTACTTTACTGTCGTTGAGTGAATCGTTGAGACTAGCGTTTTGGGTATCAATACATTGGTGATTGAGATCATTCTATCTTGGTATGACATATTCCAAATCAAATCTCGGATACTAGAGGGGAATAACTTTTCTTAAGGGGACACTGTGTATTCTTTGGGCTTGATCTTCTTTCTATTTTTTCCAGATTCTGGTATGTGTTACAAATTTTAGATTTGTGAATTAATTTTTCTTCTTCTATTCTTTTGTTCTTCTCTGGTTCATTAAACTATGGTAATTTTTATTTCTGCAAAGTTTGTTGGAAGCAGTAAGATTCTTTAGACAAAGATTAAAAATAATTCTTCTTTAAGAGAAATATTTCGTATTTCTAATATGTTTCTGTTTCTAGTTTTGCCACTAGTTTTAATTTTCTAGTTGTGAAAATATTCTTAAACTTTGTGTTCTTAAAAGTTATTCAAAGTCTTATTCTAAGTATGTTAGGAATACAAGATGAACAACACATGGGACATCTTGACGGATCAAACCCGGCACTACCAATGATTGTTACGCGATTTAACCTTACAATTCCAGAAACCAAATACCAAATCTGATTATCTCAAAACCAACTGATCCAACAACCAATGATGGCATCTGTCGATACCACCATTGCGCCGACTCTTGCCACAGATACATCTTCTAAGACAGCCTGGGAACTTCTTCACATGGGTTACACGACCAACTGCAAAATATTAAGAAAGCCTCTAAATCGGTTACAGAATACTTGCAAGACGTTTGATCTGAATCTGATGCTCTCAAAGTTGTTAATTCACCAGTACAAGATAATGAACTTATTGTAAAGAATTCTAAGCGTCTTGGGCCCCGAGTACGGGGAGATCTCTACTGCCATAAGAGCACGCGACTCTTCCTTAAGTTTTGAAGAATTCTTTCACAAGCTCACAGATCGTGAGATTTTCCTAAAGCACCAAGACCTTGACAAATCATCTTCCAATATCACAGCTGCAGTAGCACAGAGGACACATGACATCCCAGTCTAACAGGAACAATCGTCGCTTTAACCATGAAAATTGAATCAATCTCTTAACAGTTCAACTTCAACAATCAACAATGGAACCAATCTGTGTCTCGACAGTCCAACTCCAACAATTAGCAAAACATGAGATCAAATTCGAGACAATTGGTTCGATGCCATTTGTGCCAAAAATTTTGTCACCCTGCAGATGTATGTCGTTCCAAATCGCAGAATCAATTTGAAGCTAAGGCCAACTTTGCCTCTAATTTGCAGTCAACAGACAATTCTTGGGTTCTCGATTTTGGTTCGACTCATCATGTCATGGTTGAACCTCATAATATTAAAGAGTATAAAGGCAATGAGGGAATATCTATGGGCGAAGGTAAAACCATTCCTATTACTCATACTGATTTAACTCAAATATAAGCACCTAATTCTTCTTTCAGTCTTTCTAACACTCTATGTTCTCCATCAATTAAAACAACCATATTTGTGTAGCCAAGTTTAGTCAAGACAATATCACATCTGTTGAATTTTTTCCTTTTACTTTTCTTGTGAAGAACCTGCATACTCAGAAGTCGTTGGTACAAGGGCAGAATAAGAATGGACTCTATGAATGGGCCATATCTACTAACCAGACAACCAATATCAATCAATCTCGCCTCCACAAAGGTTTCATTTCAGCTATGGCATAGTTGCTTGGGTCATCCTCATTCGAGGATTTTAAACTTTGTTTTGAAAAAAATTGCTTTACATGTTGCTACTACAGAGAAATTTGAATTTTTTAATGCTTGTTCTTCTAATAAAGCACATCATTTGCCATTTCAACGACTCACTTTATCCAAAATGTACCTCTTCAGGTCAATTTTAGCGATTTATGGGGACCATCCCCCGTTTTATCACTAGACAAAAAGTTATATTACTGTATCTTTGTTGATCAATACACCAAGTATACTTGGTTGTATACACTTAAAATAAAAGTGAAGTCGCCTCTTTGTTCCAAACCTTTCGTCCTTTAGTAGTGAATTTTTTCAAAACAAAAATTATATCTCTTTATACTGATGGAGGGAGTGAATACAAAAATGTTCAGTCCTATCTTCAACAAAATGGCATTGAAGATTCAGTTTCATCTACATACACGCCACAACGTGTTGCCATAGCTGAACGTTGTCATCGTCACATTGTTGAGATAGCCAAAACACTTCTCCATGAGGCATCCCTACTACCAGACTTATGGTCTTTTGCCTTCCATGATGTTGTTTATCTCATTAATCGGCTACCCACTCCCATCTTACATAATGCGTCACATTTCCAAGAATTATTTGGTAAATTACCCAACTATGCCAATCTTAAAATTTTTGGTTGTCTCTGTTATCCATGGCTTAAGCCCTATACCAAAAATAAGTTGGAGCCTCAGTCCACCCCTTGTGTGTATTTATGTGTTTCATCAAGCCATCATGCATACCTTTGCTTTGACCCAATATTGGTCAAAAATATTCATAAGTCCTGATGTTCTCTTTTATGATTTTTTTTCCTTTTAAAACAATGTTTCTACAGATAAGGAAAAACTTTTCTCAACTGACTTAGGGCTTGATTTTGTGCCAACATTTTTCTTCATTGTGATTAGTCTTTTTGCAAACTTTACAAAAAAAAAAAACTAGAGTTTTTCACCTTCTTCTTCAACTTTCTTGGAAGAACCATCATGATCCTGCTTCTTTTTTGGCTTGTGATTCTTCTACTTATGATTTTTTGAGAAATTTTGAGAATTTTCATTTGTTTTAGACAGGAAAGTCGTCTCTTTGGGTTGATCTTCACGAAAAAATCTTCGCTTATCGTGTGCACGAAATGATCCAACTTGCTCAATGAATTTTGTATCACCGTTCCAAATATTCCCACAATATTTTGTGACAATGTTTGTGTCACTTATCTCCAGTGTTCCATATCCGTATGAAACATATTTCTGTGGACTTTTGCTATGCTAGGAACCAAGGTCAAGCACATCGAGTTCTTGTCAAACACACTCATGCTTGGGATCAACTTGCTGATACATTTACCAACCCATTACCACCACCAGCCTTTGCAAGGTGTCGTTCCAACTTAGGTGTTATTGACCCACACCTAACTTGAGGGGATGTATTAAGAATAATTTAATTTATCTTATAATAAGTTGTTGTTATAGTTACTGCCTTTTAGTATCTGTAGAAAACTCCTCCTATTGTAGGAGTTTATTGTTGTTGTATATTTGTAGAAGAGTCCTCCAACAGTTTAGGAGTTTATGTATCAATTAGATTCCTTAAGTTTAGCTATTGGTTGTATCTAACAATTCGATGCTGAAGGAATAAAATCATCTTTCGACTACTTTTGTCTATCTGATTTTATAACACGTCCATAGTAATTTAGCAAAAAGACTTACATAATGTAGATGAGACTTGTTAGATTTGTGTTCTTGGACCTGAAGCTATATAACATATGTTATTCAAATGTCCTCGGTCTCAACTTGTGTGGAGGTAATGTCCTCCTATAAATTGCCTGATATAGGAAATATTACTAATTTTTCTATGACTTGTTCTTAAATACCAAATTTTTTCCTGAATCTATTGACTTATTAAACTTGAGCGCTAACATTATTTGGAAAGTAATTGGTTGTTATTAATTACGAAAGGTTAGAACCAAGAGATATTGTTTCTAGATCTAAGTTTGAGTATAAAGAATATAAGGATTTACTAACAAAAAGTCTTCCTTCTTGTTCCTCAATAAATCATCTTGTGATTAAAGTAACAAAATTGCAAGATGGCATTTTATTATTTACATATGCAGGATTGTGGCTATAGATAGCGTTGGGAACCTGCTTCATTCCCATGGATCCCCAATCTAATTTGTTGGGGAGGTCATGACTGCTGAAGCAATTGTTATTGGGAAAGCTCTTTAATATGCTATTAGTAAGGGATGAAAGAGAGTGAAGATTTAATCAAATTGTTGAAGGAAACCTCCTGGGAGAAGTTTTTCCCTAGTTGGATCATCAAGGATGCAAAAGATATGTTTAAACTATGAATTACGTTGATACAACAATAACAGGGGTTTTGTTTCGGAGAAAAAAAAAGCAATAACCCTTTTGAAGAGGGATTAGAATAGGGATTAAAAAAGACTATTTAGAAAATAATGATATCTCAAAAGTCTAAGTTGAGTAATTTTATTGATACAAAACAAAATCCAATGACTTTATTATATATATTCCTAAAGTTGAGTGATCTTTAGAAATATCATTTCTCTGAGAAACAAATATCATAAATTTGTTTTTGACATATTTAAATATTTTGGGAGTTAATTATGTTTATCTAGATTGACTTCAGATAAATTTTTATTGTCATCCTGAAACTACACTTGTCGGTGTATACGTAGAGTCTACCTAATAGGGTTGAGTTGATTCAAATTCGGTTGACACTGTTGTATTTCTTTGTGATATTCATCCTCATAACGCTCTTAGAATCACATCTACCGCTCTCCCTGTGAGTCGAGCCTCCTTTTCAGTTGGTCTTGGTTAGTTCCATCTCTTTGTAGGGTAATATAATTGAAAGTTGAGAATTTTAGTAAACGAGTATTGTGATAGTCTACTCGTGGCAATTGATGAGTGGACAAAGCTAAGGTTACTCTTTTCCTGAGATATATGTTGAAGCACCACTTTTATTACGTATAAGCTAGTATATGTTGTTCTTTTTTCTTTTTGTCAGAAAATCCTCCAAGAGTTTATATTTAAATTCAACAATCATGTAGAGGTTTCCTATACTGATAGTTGTGTTGAGTTGTAATAATAGAAATGTACATGACATACATGAAAAAAACACATTTATATTTCTTATGAAATTAGTTTTGTATAGTTCTAATTTGAGACACTTGATGATTAATTTGAAAATATAAAAAAAAATTGAAATGGTTTTCGCGGTCGGTTCAAATGTGCGGTCGATGTGTGGATTTGATTCGCTCATATAGTTGAATGCTAGTCACGTGGATTTAGGACTACTCTTTCAACCAATAGGTCACCCAAAGTGTCTTTTGTCTATAGAGATTCAAAGTCTCAAATAGTTATCTCAAAGGACATTGCCTCTTTCCCAGTATGTTTCAAATTTTATCAAAATCCTTTTTTCTTTTGATAGTATCGAAATCCTTATTTTCCCTTGTCTAAATTTTTCTAGATTCCATTGATTCATTCATAACATAGTATCCGATCCAAATCAAACTAACAAAAAGAAAAGAAAATTCATGTGTGTTCAGACTAGACACTGATGTATAACTTAAAATGAATAAAAATAAATAATTATGTGTATACCTGACAAAAATCAGGTCTAGTAACCCATGTAACCTTCTTCAAAGTCATGATCAAAATTCACCTTTTTATCTGTTAATGCAAATCTGAAACAGAAACAGAAACAGAAATTGATATTGGAATCCTATAACTCGTGAAGAAATCAAGAATGAAAACGATGCGCCGTTGCAGCCTGCGGGAGGAAGGGAGGGAGTGAGTTAGTAAAATGTAGCTTCGGTTTTTGTATTATGTCCGTAGCAGGAAAAACTCGTTACATGCCTTTTTACTTTTTCATTACGTCATGTCTTTTTATTTTTTCATTTAGGGTTAATTAGACCAAAATACCCCTATACTGCAACTTAGTTACGGATACATCCATTAATCAATTATATTGATGTTATTATTATCCTCCGATTTAATTTTATTTCTCATTTCTTAGAATAGATTTTTATATTTACCTTATTACTTTTGACATAAAAAAAGATAATATTTTATTTTCATGTCTGACCATCAACATTAAATAGTTATTTTTCAAGACATCATTTAATAGAAAATATTTTGATAAAATATCTATACCACTAATTAATGGGTGTCTTGAGTCAAATAGTGGCAAATTGAAGTAGTGAACAGAGAGAAGTAAAAGACAAATTAAAAGTAATTATAAACATTCAAATAGATTTATTTGTATGAAATTTTAAATAGAACGGTAAATTTTTTTCATAATTGATTAAGATAAGAGAATATATTTTTTGAAATATTAAATTAAAACTCGTAAATAGAAAATTAAAATAAATATTCAATAAGATATAATCAATTAGTAGTAGTAACTTGCCAGTATCCTCCAAAACTAATCGAGTTACACACGATTTCTCTCAACACCACCAATTACAAATTAAAAGGAAATGAATAATATGTGTTTGGCTATTGAGTGGTAAACCTTTTTGAGAAGAAAAATAGCAATTTCCATTTTTTTGATACGGTAATAAATTTTATGAAAATCTCACGTAGACAAGAAAAGTCTCTCCCATCTCTTCCTTCTCTGGCTCTTGAAGAAAGATTCATTACTGGCCGCAAAAGTATCTCTAAACTTCTAGTTTACTAAACCATTTGTTTTTGAGTTTGTATCATTAAGAAGAGGCGAATCTGTTGGTTTTTATTTGCCCTAAATTTCTTACCATAAATAGCTTTTCCTTGTAGGAAAATGTTTTGGATTGACTAACCATTTTCTTGTAGGAAAAGGTTTAGGACTCTATAAATAGATGCATGTTCCTTCTAACTTAATCAACATTCACAATATAGTCTTAAGGGCTTTGAGAGTTTTGGTTAGGGGAGAATTTATGGGTCACAAGTTTTATACGCTATCACTTGTGTGAACCTTCCATGTATTCCGAGTGAATTGGTTGAGGTTGTTTCTCCCTGTATTTTGTAATCTCATATTTATAGTGGATTGCTCATCTCCTTTGTGGACGTAGGTCGATTGACCGAACCACGTTAAATCTTTGTGTCTTTTGGTATATTTCTCGTTGTCTTCTTACTTGTGGTCTTTTGAGGTTTGCCTTGCTAGCTTCCGCGTTTACACCTGCTTATTTCCGGTCCTAACAAGTGGTATCAGAGCCAGATTCAATGATGGAGTCAGGTTCAGTGGTTCGATAATCGATTATTGAAACAGGTTAGAAAGAGGTGTTCATCTTGATGGGTATAGTTCTAGCCGCAACCTTTTTTATAGTAATGGAGATTTTTGTTGGAGAAATTTTTTCAGAGAGATTCTTTGTGTTGAGACATAAATTTTGCAAAGGAGATTATGGAGAGGAGAAGCAAGTTGTTGAAGATTAAGTCAAGAAGGTGGACAAATTTATTTTTTCAGAAATTCAGGCCAAGGGGGAGATTTGTTGGGTTTTATTTGCCCTAAATTTCTTACCATAAATAGCTTTTCCTTGTAGGAAAATGTTTTGGATTGACTAATCATTTTCTTGTAGGAAAAGGTTTAGGACTCTATAAATAGAGGCATGTTCCTTCTAACTTAATCAGCATTCACAATGTAGTCTTAAGGTCTTTGAGAGTTTTGTTTAGGGGGAGAATTTATGGGTCACAAGTTTGATACGTTATCACTTGTGTGAACCTCCCATGTATTCCGAGTGAATTGGTTGAGGTTGTTTCTCCCTGTATTTTGTACGCTCATATTTATAGTGGATTGCTCATCTCCTTTGTGGACATAGGTCAATTGACCGAACCACGTTAAATCTTTGTGTCTTTTGGTATATTTCTTGTTGTCTTCTTACTCGTGGTCTTTTGAGGTTTGCTTTGCTAGCTTCCGCGTTTACACCTGCTTATTTCCGGTCCTAACAGAATCTAGGATTTCAAGAAAAAGGGTGAACCATGCTTTAAAGATAGGATAAAAAAATTTATAACAATAACTAAGCAGCAATACATGAGAATTACATTATCACAAAAAATATCATCAGTTTACAATTGTACTCGACGAGACTTTATATTTTGAAAACAATCTATAATAGCATCATTACTTACATTTACAAATTTCTTCCGCTCTATCTTATAAACTAAATAACCATTCAAAAATTCATCACCAACTGTAAATACCCTTAATCACCACTAAAATATTAGCACTCCCATTTTTTTATTAAGAATTGAACCTAAGAACATAAGACTGTTGATTACTTCCATGATTATATGTAGATATGTAAAAATTGAATCAACTAAAAAGAATATTACAGTATAAATTTATTGGTAGTGAATTATTATGCTAACATTTTTTAAATGGTTTTGTAATTTTTTTTTTTGGAAAAAATATCTAATTAGATTTACAGTTATATAATATCTACTAATTCAATTTAAGCTTTTAAATAATTATTTATTACTGGAAAAAAATATATCGTCAAATTATCATAAATGGTATGGAGATAATCTTCGTCATACTTTTGGGACATTTGTGTCCCTACCGTATAAAAACTAGAGCATATATGCCGTTCACTCTAATGGAGGACTAAATAGGGACACATGACACAATCTTATCCATCTATCCGATATTTAATAAATGTCAGATCGGTGCAGAAGATGATGACATGTGTTTGCCCGTTAGTATAAAGGGTATATGTGTTATAGTTTTTGGACGGCAATGACACCAATATCCCAAAAGTATAATAGAGCACATTTGCATACCATTTATAATAGTTCGAGAATATATTTATCTTTTTTCATTTATTAATTATTTATCAGATGAATTGAGATACATCAAAATACATCACTTTTTAAAAATAGCCTAAAGTAAAGTTTTTCCCACATAATTATCTCCCTAAGATAAAGTTCTCTCACTTAAATATTATCCTAAAATAAAGATTAACACCTAATTATTTTCCTAAAATAGAGCCTTACTCGCTTAATTATCTTCCTAATTTGTTCTTATTTCCATAAAATAAAGTCCCTCGACTTAATTATTTTCCTAAAACAGAGTCCTACCACTTAATTAGTTCCCTAAAATAGAGTTTTACATATTAATTATCTCCTTAGTTTATTGTTTTCACTCCAATAGGAGTGTGCAGTTGTCTCTTCCCATGTTCAGACTCCAATGTGCAAAATTCGAAATGGAAAAATGTTATTAGTTTATTATTGTTGGGTTAAGGGGTTAATGATTTTATAAAAAAGAATGATCAGATTATCAATTCAATTTTGATAGTTTATATTAGTTTATTGGGTGATCAAATAACTCATTAAGACTATAAAAATTTACTATTTTATATCTTCATAAATATAAAATATTAATGTCAATACCTTGAATAATATTGTTTATGTTTTTTATTGCATTATACAAATGAAATAGGATAAATATACCTCCGAAATATCGTAAATGGTATGCATATACCCTCCATCATACTTTTGGACATTGGTGCTCATCCCGACAAAAAACTAGAGCATATATGTCATTCACTCTAGCGGAACAATCTTATCCGTCGATATCGCATTTAATAAATATCGGGTCAGTGGATAAGATTATGACACGTGTATGTTTGTTAGTAAAAAGGTTATATATGCTCTATTTTTGGACGGTAGGGGTACCAATGTCACAAAAATATGACAGAGGATATATGCATGCCATTTATAATGGTTCTGAGGTATATTTTTTCTTCTTCCCTTGTACAAAAGGTCAAAATCTAAAGTGAGATCCTTATTCCTCTTAATTTTTCTTGTGTTATGCTTGTATAGTAATATTCATGGTAGTCATTACAATTATATTTTATGAGTGTTTGTAAAGCGATATTATTGTTTTGTCGTATCAAATTGTTGGAGAAAAAATATATTTGTTCTATAAATATTTTTTTATTGGTTAAATAAAAAATCAAACAATTAAGAATCAAAATCAATAAATCGAAAACTGAAACAAAATATCTTTTTGTTTTAATTATTAGTTTATGGTAAAATGAAATGTCAGTTGTATAACTCCAACTCCCAATCAAAAATTTTCTATCAAGTTACTCCGAAATCGTTTGGTGTGAAGGATACTATCATATAATCCTGAGATTAAACTTCATTTTCACATTACTTTTTACATTTGTGTATATTTACATTATTTTCAATATCATGTATATAAATAACATTCACAATCTTTGCTACTTATTTTTATGATAATTCTTGATATATTTCTATTAATAGATTACACAACATAAATATAATTTTCATCTATAAATTTAATAGACTAATATATATATATATATATATATATATATATATATATATATATATATATATATATATATATTACTTTCTCATAAAACTCTTTTACTTTAACAAACTTAAGGTGAATTTTTTTTATGTAGATAAAAAGAAATTTTTGTTTTTAAAAATGCCCTTAAACTATGCGAAAAAATAAAAAAATGTCATTCGTTTGTAGTTTGATCCAAAAATGTCCTTCTGTCAATTCTTTGATCCACAAATTATCTTTTTTTATTTAATGGGTCAAAAATACTCATTTTTCAAATATAATATATTATTAATTTTCTTTTTTTAATACATTCTTTTCCTAATAGTATCTTTTAAATTAGAAAATAGTTATCTTACTTAAATTCACATAAAAAAATATTTCTTATGATGAATATATATTTCTAATGGACATTTTTGAACCAAAGCATTGAAGGTAAGGATATATATGTTTAAGCCAACCTATAAACGAACAACAGTTTTGTTCGTTGCACATCGTTTAAGGACATTCTTAATCCTTATTCCTTTAAATACATACTGTACTATATAGCATAAAATATAAACAGTAGAATATTTAAGCTAAATAAAATGAAAAAAAAAATTAAGAATAAATAACAAAGAGTTTGTTTGGATGGGAGCTCTAAAGCTTGCCAACATTAAATATTTATATCATGCATATTATTTTGCCAACATAAAAAATTCTATTTGTATTCAAACCAAACGATTCCTTCATTGATTTCATCCCATGCATCAATGATCAATGTCCAGTTGCCTACCATACATGAACTACAGTTAAACTACATTCTGCTTCACTAACTTATTCGCCCTGCCATTCTCGCTCTTCCCAGGGCTACCTCGCTTCTTTTTCTGCTGAATTGAACCCATATTACCCGATTCAAGAACATGCGTAGGAGCAGATAAGGAATCGGAATTATGAACCGGATTAGTTACCAAACCAGTAGGGTACCCGAATAGTTGTTTAATAACCTCAACAACTTGAGAATTCTCTGTGCTATTATTGTTAAGAGATGGAGGATGACGGGTATAGGTACGGGTACGGCTGGAGGAGGAAGCAGGGGGAGCATAAGTGATACGTGAATAAGTTTGTTTGCGGGACGCAACATATTCGTTGAAAACAGAACGGTCAATTTTAGGGATAATGAAATCGTCATCCCGACAAGGATTGTAATCAGTGGTGGAACAGAGGGAGAGGGAGTAAAGTTCAGATTGAGAAAGGAGGCGGAGATCAACGGTTCGGATTGATTTCGCTTCAAGTTCTCCATCAGCTACGGTGGGGGAAGAAGCCATGAAAATGATTTTATAAGTTTTGGAAGAGAAGAAGGATATGATTATACTTTTACTGTTGTTTTGTAAACTTGTTTATATAATATCACATAACTCTATCTACCAAATCATATTCACATTTCTCTTTTGAAATATGTTTTATTTCTCTTAATATTCACATTTATCTTTTGGAATACTTTTTATTTCTCTTATTATTCACATTTCTCTTTTGGAATACTTTTTATTTCTCTTAATATTCACATTTCTCTTGTGGAATATCTTTTATTAAGTTTTTAATCTAAAAACTCAAGATTGTCAATTTACTTTATTGAACATAATGTAAAAATGCAACAAACTTAATTGATAAAATAAAAAAATTACCAAATCAATATAGGTGAAATCATGAATATATGAAAATCATTATATTTTACTAAATTATGTATCATATTTATTGAATTCATGATTATACATTAAGTATAATGTATGTGCATGATTCATTGTCATATATTTTTTAGTTAAATGATAATTGTAAAATAAATTAAGCAATTCAATGATTCATTGTAAACATAAAATCATTATTCATAATACTTATTTTTTCTTAATAATCAAATATTATTACTTGTTTATTTACTAAAAATATTCAATGTGTGATGGTAAGAGAATAAATTATATAAGCAACATATTAAATATCTTTAAACCATATCCAAAAATGCTTGTCAATTCAAATGTGTCACAAAATCAATAATGATTAGTGACAAACTAAATATGTGAAAACATTATGTGTGTACAAAAGAGATCATTCTACATGCATCTATTAAGATTTCTTGTGGTTGCAACACTATAACTTTTGAATGCAATTAGAAAAATTAAAGATGAACTTCAACCTTATTTAAATTTTACTAATAATAAAAAAACACAATAGAATCACATTTCACTAAATAGACTTAGATATGTTTGTGCTTTATATATTACTTAATTTTGTATCATATTTATTGAATTTTATTATACATGAAGTACAATATATCTGTATGACTCGTTATAATATATTTTTTAGTTAAATGATTAATCGTAAAATAAATAAAACAATTCAGATTCATTGTAAACAAAAATTCATTATACATAATATTCATTTTTTCGTAATAATAAAATATTATTCATTGCTTATTTACTAAAGTATTCAATATGTGATGGTAAGAGAATAAACTATATAAACAATATAAGAAATTTCTTGAAACGATATCCAAAAATGACTTCTCATCTAAAAGTCTCAAAATACAAAAGAGACCATTCCACATGCACACAAAAAAAAACTTTTTGTCGTGGCAATACTAAAACTTTTGAATGCAATTAGAAAAATTAGAGATGAGTTTAAACTAGATGTAATTTTTACAACAAACAAAATATAATGGAATCATATTTCACTAAATAGTTTTAAATATAATTATACTTTTGTATATTATTAATTTATAATATTAATGGAATTATATATTGATATATGGTTCTTTTGGAAACATATTATTGAAACAAGTGATTTTTTCAATTGACCTAAGTTGGGACCGGTACTTTAAATAGATTATTAATGAAACGGGTATTAATTTAATGAGATTCATATTTATATTCATACAAATTAGAATGGGATAAATCAAGAATAAATAATTTAGAAGAGCATTTTTTTATCAGTTAAATAAAAAATCCAACTCTTAAGGATCAAAAGTTGATAATCATGATCTATATTTTTGGTTATCGATTTAGCATATTTATAACATTGACAAATCAATCGATAATACATAAGTTCAAACTTAACCAACCAATAAGCACCTAGAACCACTAGGTCACACCCTAGAATTCAAACTTATTGTAATTGTCATTTTACCCGTTTTACGTTTATTAAAAAGGTAATATTCGAAAATAGTCTCTTTACTTTCACGGGATAATATTAAGATCTGTGTACACTCTACACTCCCTGAGATCGCCTTGTGAGATTTTAATAAGTGTGTTATTATTGTATTTATCAGTTTCAAAACTTTTACTCGATTTCATAATTACTTGTTTATATGTAAAAAATCAGTTTCAATATCGAAAGTAATTTTCAACACATACCAATCATGTTTAAGTAGCTAACCTATACGTGCTCTTACACTATTGGCGTGCTTTATTAATTGATTTCTCTCACTGTGTTTGTTATATTAACTGGAATACAATTAAATGTGGATTAATGTCGAAAAAACTCAACTCCCACTAACAAATATGATCTCATATCTAGAAGACTCAAATTCAAAATTATCGGATTAAAAATAAAGCAATACTTACTGCTCCATCATAACTCTTACTAGTACACAATTAACATATCATTTGTAAGATAAGTCAAATTTATTCATAACTCAAGAGAAACATTTTATTTTTGATAAGACAACATATATTCAAAGTTCGCCATATTAATTATTGTAATTTTTTAATTTTCAAGGCCGGAAGTTTAAACTGTAGTCCACGAGACACATTCATTATTTTGTCTGTGTCCCGATAGCGGCGGAAGTCGGAGCAGGGTTTTACCTTGTGCGCATCACCATAGCAGCGGATGGATAGTCTCGATTTGCAGGCTTAGCCATGCTTGCTTAAGTTGTACCTAAAAACCATAACCCAATAGCTATATTAGTAGGATTGTCCATTCATGCTTAAATTGTTCCCCAAAGCCCTTACACAATACCCTAGATCCACCGACTTGGCCATTCATGCTTAAATTATTCTCAAAAACCCTTATCCAATACCCTAGATCCACTGACTTGACTATTCAATGTTAAATTGTTCCTTAATTCCCTTACCCGATACCCTAGATCCACCGGTTTGGACATGCGTACTTAAATTGTTCTCGAAAACCCTAACCTCATACCCTAGATCCGCCTCTTCCCTCAAGTATGATGGCCAAGCGACTTTGTAGATCTGAATAAACTGCAGTTCTTTCATATTGTGGTAAGATTTTTACTAGCTTAGTAGGTGAAGTTTATTGGTGATCCGACTTCTCTATTTCGCTAGAAAAAGGGCATCAAGTAGCCATGGAAGCATTCAAAATCAGAAGGCATCTGATCAAACCCAGGTTTCTCCTAAACCACATGTCAGTTACAACTATGTTCCCTAGCATGGGTCGACATCTAAAAATATCGGAACTCTGGCAGAAACTTTTTCCATACTAACTAACTAATCAAAATTATGGGCCTAAGTATGAACAATATGTGAAAACCAGAATATTCTCTAGCTCAAGTCTTAAGTTTCTGGTTTTCACATGTTGTTTGATAATAGGGCCCATTGTTTTCATGAGCTGGTTGGTGTAGAAAAATCTTAGTTTGAGTGCCGATACTTTTAAATGTAGGCCGATACTGGGGAATAAAGTTGTAACTAACGGGTATTTAAGGAGAAAAATGCTTAACTTTTATATATATTTGAAAATTCCATAAATTATGCTGTAAGAAAATATAGATATCTAGTAATCTTAAAGCAACAAGCAAAGTGAAACCATGCACTCACAAAGAAGATTAGTTTTTCATCAAACTTGAAATGTAAATTTAGTGAGGATTTGCTTAAAAGGAAAAAAGTGTGCTATTAAACTATACAAGAACATTCACCTAAGGAGATATTATATCACAATTTATAAGTAGAGCAAGACTAAAAATGGAAAAACTGGATTTTGGACTTGCCCCTTGCTACGTGTCCATTGGACCCATTGCCTGCCCACCACCCGTGGAAGCAAGCTCCCTTTGTTGGAAATTTGGGGGAAGAATGCACAGAGGAATTTAACATGAAAAATAAGTGGTCTAAGAAGACGCCATTCATAACTCCCAACAAATATAAATGGTTCACAAAACAGTATTCATAGTTAAAACCTTTAATATAAGATTAACTTGGACATTTTTGGTGATCTCAAATGACCGATTGTGATAACTTATTCATCATGCTACTAATGTCACAATGATTAGAATCAATTCAAAAATAACAAAATATAGTGCTAAAACTTTGGAATGTAAAGAAAGATTGATAGAAGCTGTAGGCTGATCATTCTACACCATGATTGATTAGCAAAAATATATGTAATAGAAAACTTGTTTGACAAAAATGTTCAACTATATTGTCCACATCTAATTAAAAATCAAATGAACAACATAGAATTCTAGAAAATTTTGAGATTTGTATTCAAGAATTTCCATTCAGGAAGAAGACAGAGACATCCAATTAAAAAGTTTCATGTAATAAATAGCTATAAAACAACTTTCATTATGTGTTATAGCATGAACCTTGAAGAAAGGGGAGAATTGTACAAGTCTTATACTCCTATGTGTAACGAAGTTATTCTCCTTTTTTTTTTCACCGTGCTCATTTTTTCTTGTGGTTTCTTACTCTTTCTTTTTATCTCAGCTTTAAATTTGATGTAAGGCAAGTTCCTAACTTATAGTAGTGAGTATTGACTTTTATAATGTTATTTGGACTTATCAAGTTGAATTTGGTCTGATGCTAATTAAGAAATTGAATGTTATTTTTTGGATTCTCGTATTAAAGGATGGTGAATTATAGTAGTACATAGTTCAAAAATGTCTAATGCAATACTCCTTCAATGAGAACTGAGTTTGTAATATTAGTTCAAAAAAAATCATAAAATCAAACAATGAGAGAGATTTCGAAATTAATAGAAAATTGTAGTACTTGGTGCACTACTGGTCCTTCAGCATCAACATTGCCATAGAAAACCACATATGCAATATCGGCAATGTAAAAATTGTATCAGAGAGAAGCTTTGGTTTATCCTTTCACCAGATTGTCACAATAGAGTAGTCTTTATCTTACCAATTAAGGACACTCACATTAGGCCTCTCTTTTTCATTCAATCCTTCACCAGCAGCACGTTCATAATCTTGGTATGCAAACATTAGTTGGAGATTGTCTTCTCTCGATATATGAGAGACCCTTGGAATTCCTTAATTCATCGCTACCTCTAAGTATATTTCACAATAGTTGCTTCATCATAGACAATTTTTTTCGGATCATTAACTGTACCTCCCGTTTCCTCACCTAGCTATTGTTACGCATTGTGAGCCGACACATTAGCATTAACCACATTGCATTTGAGATTCGTGAGGACACTGCTCACCTTAGACAATAACCCCAGTCTATCACTCGAGTTATTGACTCAGGCACGATCATTAGTTGTTTTAGAGATTTTCTTGGTATGCTATAAAAAGGAGTAAGACTATTCAAAATATGACAACTTGGACACACTGTCAAACACCTTGAATGTATACTCAGACAAGTTTAATTTTGTACATCATCCAGCTAAAGCAGACAAAAGGTTTCTAGTGACCCGAGAACATGTTGAGTTTTACCTTTAGCTTGTCCACTCTTGTGCTTTCTTTAAGTTGACATAATTACAACCCTACTTTACGTCTAAATATTACAACTTCTTAATGTCGCGATTATAGTATAATAGGAATAGCTACGATACATTATATCATATTTTAAACATTTCTAAATATGAAAAACGTAATTCCACGAAACTGAAGATCATGATAAGTGTTCTTTTTTCCATATACTTTTTGTTTATTTATTTGCAACTTTCAAGCTCATCCTTTACTCTATTTTTTCACATAAAATGAAACTGTAGAAACTTTGTATTAAAGAAACTAACAACTGTTAGTTTTAGCAAGAGCCTAATAAAATGAAATAACATGTGTTTTGTAGTAACAATAAATAAATAAATAAATATATATATATATATATATATATATATATATATATATATATATATATATATATATATATATGTGTGTGTGTGTGTGTGTGCTCACTTGTATTAGTTATCATATGCAAATGAATTTTGTTAAGAGCTTAGAATCATTAATCAGAGTGGCGCATGAATTTTCTCAAGATCTCATCACAAAATTATACAAAAAACGTCTCAAAAAGTAGAGAATGCACAATAAAAGAGGCAGAAACAGAATACCCAACAGATTGTGACTATCAATAACGTAAACTTTCCAAAGAAAAAAAAGGATAGAAGTGAGAAGAATAAGAAGGGGAACGAACAGAAATTATCAAGCATCTATGAGTACGAATCAAACAAAATTAGGAACATGCAAGAACAAAATCCTACCAAAATAAAAAAAATCTAATAAGTAACACTGAAGAACTGAGTTTGAGATTGAATGATAAACATTGAAGAGAAAAAACAGATGAAAAAAACGTTAAAAAGGCTTACCAATTCTAGGACTCGGAAGAGAAAGTAATAGAAAATGAAACTATCAAAGAGAAGAGATGATTTCAGTTCTTAAACATGTATATAAAAGCACTATGGCTAGTAAAATTGGGCCAGACAGAGCAAAACATTAAAGCATTCACGGTACACTTTAGAATGCTTTTTGTACTACTATAGGATGCCATGTTCGTCCCTCTCTTACTAGCTTATATTTAAGGGTAATGTATTCATCTCATTATTGTTATTATTCGTTAGTACAATTTTCACTGGCTTGAAAGAATTTAATACACTTTGTTCTATCAAATGCTTCTATACCTTATTGATTCCCGTTGAATAAGATTAAAATTCAAATTAACATCTTGAATTCATTATTGAATACCAAAAGTACATAACTTGGACATTTTAGTTTTTAAAGTGGGGGACGACTATAGCCGATGCCATACTGCAATTGCATTTAAGAGAGAAAAGCAATGATTTATCGGAATAGAAATATTGTAAAGGCAAAACAATGCTTCATCAAAATTTAAAGAAAATTTTTTTTCAAGCTAAAATATGATTCTAATGTTTTAAAAGTCTGCATCTCAAGGAGTGAGTGCTTTTGTTTAAATAGTTGTGCAACTGCGTTTGTCACTTGTTCCCTGTATTTTAAAAAAACTCTTTGAGTCATGCCATATTAATGTTCCCCACTTTACTTCAGTCTCTTTGAATCCCGACCTTCTGATGTCCTCCCAGACCTCTTTTTACCAGATATATCATGCAGGAAGTTACAAGAGAAGCCTTTATGGCATCCCTTACGTTTATTAAAGAAAATACAACGTGTCAAGCTGCACGGAATTGGATTTTGTAGGACATCATTAACCATCGACTCAGTTTTTTCTCCACATTGCTTGATAAGGGAATTGCAGTAATTGTTGATATCCTTGTGACTAGTCATCTAAAAACTTTAAATATGGCTCTATTATCTAAGCAAGCTTTGCGACTTCTAATAGCAAGAGTTCATAAAATCAAATATTTTCCAAATTCAACCTTTCTTAAAGCTTCAACATCATCTTCAGGTTCTTGGATATGGGAAAGAACTTTTGACTAAAAGATTAAGATGGAGGATTTCTGATTGAAAAAATATTAATGTTTGGATTGACCCACGGATACCAAATAATAATGGCTTCATCCCTAAGAGTATCCATGGGCATAGAAATTTAGATTTAGTAGTGTCTGATTCAATTGATAAGAACATGAACTCATGGGAAATACAAGAGCTAAATCCATTGTTTGAAGTAGAAGATGTTAGTGTTATATTGTCTATCCCAATTTGTATTGCAGGTTCTAACGATAGGTTAATATGGAAATATACAAAAATAGGAAACAATGAAGTTAAGTCAAGTTACTACCTCGCAAAGGATTTGATCGGTAAGACATTGACAAACTCGAAATCTCAAGTGAGTTATCACTCTTTACCAAAATGCTTTTCGGACTTCTCGTGGAAGTTGGGAGTTAAAAAGCTTAAATACTTTTTAAGAAAATGTGTACTTGACTCTTTACCCATACATAGTAATTAAGCAAAAAGACTTACAAAATGTAGATGAGACTTGTAAGATTTGTGTTGGGGAAGTCATGCCTGCTGAAGCAATTACTATTGGGAAAGCTCTTGAATATCCTATCAGTAAGGGATGAAAGAGAGTGAAGATTTTATCACATCGTCGCAGGAAATCTCTTTGGAGAATATTTTACCGATTTGGATCATCGAGGATGCGAACGATATTGGGATGAAAGAGAGTGAAGATTTTATCAGAACGTCGAAGGAAATCTCTTTGGAGAATATTTTACCGATTTGGATCATCCAGGATGCGAAAGATATGTTTAAACTATGTATTCCGTTGATGCAATAATAAAAGGGGTTTTGTTTCGCGGAAAAAAAAAACAACTAACCCTTTTGAAGAGGGATTAGAATAAGGATTAAAAAAGACTATTTCATAAATAATGATATCTCAAAGGTCTAAGTTGAGTAATTTTATTGATACAATACAAAATCCAATGACTTTACTATATATATTCCAAAAGTTGAGTGATCTTTTGAAATATCATCTCTTTGAGACAAATATTTGAAAGTTAATTATTTTAAGTATTAAATCTTCATTTGACATATGCTTTTATAACTTTAGTAAAAAAGAATTACATTTGATTCTATCAAAATGAGTTGGATTTGTTATGAACGCCATGATTTACTATTAGTAGCTACTAGGCCATAAATTTGTTTTTGACATATTTAAATATATTGGGAGTTAATTATGTTTATGTAGATTGACTTCAGATAAATTTTGATTGGCATCTTGAAACTACACTTGTCGGTGTATACGTCGACTCTACCTATTAGGGTTGAGTCAATTCGTGCAATAGTACGCGGAGATGACTTGAACATGAGCAAGTAGGTTCTATGATGTTTGTCACAAAGTTAATCACCTATTGGCCTTAGATATTGTGTTGGTGATAGTATATTACTCCCCAATAAAGGTACAAAAGATTTGAAAACGTTTAGATGATTCTTATGATTAAATTCAATTGAAATGGGATTTAATGGTTTTCTTTAAATTATCTTGTGAATGGAATTGAAAGTATATAAGGTTGATTTAAATCAAATTTACACTAGATCCTCCGCAACTCAAATGTAAAATAAATTATTATGTGACATTTAATGCATTTTGTTCTACGTCAAAGAATACTTGTATTGATTTCCTAACAAAGTTTGTTGACACATTTATTTTTCTTATGAAATTATTTATGTATAGTTTTAAATTTGAGAACACTTGATGATTAATTTGAAAATGTATCAAAAAATTCAAATGGTTTTCGAGGTCGAGTCAAATGTGCGATCGAGGTGTAGATTTGATTAGCTCATGTAGTCAAATGCTAGTCACGTAAATTTAGGGCGTATTAAGTACTCTTTCGACCAATGAGTCATCCAAATTTTCTTTTTGTATAGGAATTAAGAGTCACATATAGTTATCTCAAAGGGCATTACCTCTTTCCCGGTATGTTTCCAATCTTATCAAAATCCTTTTGTCCTTCTTGCCTTTCACATTTCAGGAAAGCTTATTTGAGCAGAGAATTATGGCTTCCCTTAGCACAATGAGGGCTACGGTGTGGAATTGTCGAGGCCTGGCAGGATCCTTGACAGTTTCCTTTTTGAAGGAGATAATAGGTCTTCACTCTCCAAGTATGATTTTCTTAAGTGAAACAAAAAAAGTAGAGAAAGCACGGTTAAAAGGGTACAAAGACAAGCAAATATGGTGCACGCTGTAACTGTGGAGCGGATGGGTTATTAGGAGGTCTAGCTTTATTTTGGAATGACGCTATCCAGGTATGTGAATCACATTCTTCTCCTTTTATATCAAAACTTTGTTACAAGATGGCTCAGGTGATTGCAAATATTGGTGTTTATTTATGTATCTAAGTACAGATAGAGTCACTTGTAGATATCATATGAAAGAGTTAGTTTTAAAAAATGCATAAGAGAATTTAATAATATTGTTGATGGATCGGAAAATCAAGGAAGATGGAGTAGAGCTACTTGGACCTTTACAGACTTCAAGAATTTTATCTGGAACTTAGGTGCAATTGACTTAGGTTATATAGGGTATAATCCAGGAAAGGCTAGATTGTGTCTTAGTCTCTCCTAATTGAAAAATCAAATTCGAGAATGTGAATGTGCAACATATTGAAACTGACGCATCGGATCATTCTTCCTTGATGTTGTCTTCAGAAGCAGAACCAATTAGGAAGAAAAAATGATTTTACTTTGATTGAAGGTGGATTGAGAGTTAAGGAGTTCAAAATATTATTTCAAAAGCTTGGTCGTATGATTTTAATGGCTTTGAGCAATCTCGAGTTAGCTTTAGAATCATACATAGTCGTAGAGCTTTGGAGGCTTGGCTTGGGGAGGTGATGGTAATGCAATAAGGAGAATTATTGACATTAAGGGGAATATTACAGCCCTTAGGAACAACACTAGTAATTTTGACTGGAGTAAATTAAGGTTATTGAAAAGGGAACTAATCCAAGACTATAACGATGAAGAAAATTTTTTGAAAAAGAAGTCTAGAGCTTTATGGTTGCTGGATAAAAATACTTCAATACTTTCACATGGCAACCCATCAGATATCTGATGGGAGGTGGCTGGTAGACCAAACTGATATAATCCAAGAAGTTGAGCAATATTATAATAGTTTGTTCTCTGTGGAAATAAAATCTTGAACAATTAATTTTGACAGCCATACTTGTTGAAATTACTATCTACAAAAATCGGAAAATTGGTAGGAACCAATGTAAAAATTGGTATCCACATTTGTGGAAGTAGGTAGTCAATGTTTGGTATAAGTTTGGTAGAGTTTGGCAGCCAATTTTTTTGTGGAAATTGTCTACCACATTATTTCATTGATGATGTAATTAGGTCTTCAAAAAAACTATATAATAGAGAAGTAATTGAACACTTGAAGACACACCAAAATAGAGAAGCAATAGAGAATAGAGAGAGTACTCCACAAACTACTTCTTTGTTTGTGAGAAAATAGTGTGGAAGTAATATTATTGTGTGTTTTAAGAAATAAAAGAGTGTTGAGTAGTAGTCTTTTGATACTACCAAGTTTTTCATCAATATTATTGTATTACTTATTCGGGTATCATATTTACCCATTTCAATATTTGGTGTCGTTGTTACTCTCTTCCTATTGCTATTTAGTTTGGACATTATCCTGGGTGTGATTATCATTTTGTCCAACAACGTGGTATCAGAGCCATGAGAATAATATTCCATAGTCCTTTCAGTACCCCCTTCTCACAAAAGAAAATAATGGAAAATGGTGTCTACGAATGAAAGTCATTCTTGGCTCTCAAGATGTTTGGGATATTGTAGACAAAGGGTATACAAAACACGCAAATGAGGAAAGTTTTCCCTCAAATGAAAAGGATCTCTTGTTGAAGACAAGAAAGAAAGATCAACAGGTCCTCACTCTTATCCATCAGTGTTTGGATTTGTTACGATTGGAGGGGTAAGTGGTTTAGGAATCATGTTATAGTGCTGGAGATCTAGCATATCTTGGTATGATGTTGTAGAGGATGCAACCACCTAAAAAGAAGTGTGGGAGATTTTACAAAATTCTCTCCAAGGATTTGGTAAAGTAAAGTAGGTAAAACTTCAAACTCTAACGGTTAACTTTAAAGTTTTAAAAATAATAGATTCGAATCCAGTTTGGACTTCTGCTAGAGATGGATGGTTGTTGTAAATTAACTAAGAAGATATGGGGAGGAAGTAGATGATGTGCACGCGGTAGAAAAGATCCTTCTTTCTTTAAAACCTAAATTTGATTATCCGGTGTGTGTTATTGAGGAGTATAAAGATCTAGACTCTATGACGGTAGAACAATTGAAAGGTTCTATTCTAGCCTATGAAGAGAAAATAAAAAGGAGAAAACAAGAGACACTAGAGCGAATTCTTAAAACTCATATATCCTTCAAAGGATTTGAAGATGAGAAAAGTTACAAAGAAAATGGACAATGGCAAGGCCGTGGAGCCTATCAAGGTACATAGAGGAGGCAGAGTACATGGAGCCTATCAAGGTACAAATTAAATGAGGTAT
The DNA here is from genome assembly GCF_036512215.1 of Solanum lycopersicum. Classification (NCBI taxonomy): domain Eukaryota; kingdom Viridiplantae; phylum Streptophyta; class Magnoliopsida; order Solanales; family Solanaceae; genus Solanum; species Solanum lycopersicum. The sequence goes on along the minus strand of NC_090801.1, from coordinate 48,303,745 downwards.
GACAAATCTTAAATTGAGTGTTATCACTGTCATAAAATGGGAAATTACCCTTGGGAATGTCGGAGTAATGTTGAAGAGAAAGTTAATCTTGTTGACAACAACAAAGATGAAGATGAGTCAACATTCTTATTAACACTCAAAGAAGAAAATAAAGATGATTGCAGCTCATGGTATCTTGACAATGGAGCAAGAAATCATATGTGTGGCCACAAAGATGAATTTGTGGAGATAAAGAAGACCGTGAAAGGTAATGTGTCTTTTGGAAATACCTCAATGATCCAAATTGAAGGGATAGGTATGATTCTCATATCCTGTAAAGATGGTGGTCATAAATTGATTACCAATGTTTATTATGTGCCAAAATTGAAAAGTAATATTTTGAGCTTGGGTTAACTTCTTGAAAAAGGATATGATATTCATATGAAAAAATATGCATCTTTGGTTAAGAGATTCAACTAACAACTTAATTGTTAAAGTTCATATGGCAAAGAATAGGTTGTTTCCTTTGAATCTTCAAGCTATCGATGTAATGTGCAGGATGACTCCTGGTGTTGGCATATGAGATTTGGGCACTTGAACTTTAAGCGCTCAAATCAATGGGATACAAGAACATGGTTGATGGGATACTGTCAATCAACCATCCTAATCAATTGTGTGAAGCTTGTCTTCTTGGAAAACATGAAAGGAAGAGTTTTCCAAAGGAGAGTACATCAAGAACAAGTAAGGCACTTCAACTTGTACACACTGATGTGTGTGGTCCAATCGGTCCACTTCTTTAGGTACAAAAAATACTTCTTTCTCTTTATTGATGATTTAAGTAGAAAGACTTGGGCTTGGAGATAAATCTTAAGATTTTGTTTCCATTAAAAATTTCAAAGAACATGTAGAAAAAGAAAGTTGCTATGAAATAAAAGAATTAAGGTTTGATAGAGGAGGCGAGTTCACTTCAAAAGAATTTAATGACTTTTGTCGATCTCGTGGAATTCATAGCCCTCTAACGGTACCTTACTCACCCCAAAAAATGGAGTTGCAGAAAGAAAGAATAGAACAATTCTTAATATTGCTAGATGTATGTTGAAAGCGAAACATCTAACAAAAGAATTTTGGGCCGAGGCTGTTTCTTTTGCAATTTATTTGAGAAACAGGTCTCCAACAAGAAATGTACGAGATCTAACACCTCAAGAAGCATGGAGCGGAAGAAAGCCAAGTGTTAAGCACTTGAGAATCTTTGGGAGCATAGCCTATGCTCATGTTCCACATCAAGGGAGAGTTAAACTTGACGATCGAAGTGTCAAGTATGTGTTTATTGGCTATGATGCAAGTTCAAAAGGCTACAAATTGTACAATCCTAGTAATAACAAGTTGGTGGTGAGTCGTGATGTTGAATTTGATGAAGAAGCATCATGGAACTAGGAGGCTCCGAAATAAAAAAAACATATGATTTTCTTCTATATTCGAAGATGAAGAAGAACATCAGACCATGGCACCTGCATAGGATGCAATGTTGCATCTCCATCTTCTAAAGAGAGTTCAAGTGAAAGACCACATAGGATAAGGAGCATTCAAGAACTCTATGATGACACAGAAGAAATTACTAATTTTGATTTTTTGTGTTGTCTCTTTACTGATAGTGAACAATGAATTTTGATGAAGTAGTTACTAACAAAAGGTGGAGACAAGTAATCGAGGAGAAGATCCAGTCAATAGAAAAGAACAACACTTGGGAGTTAACAACTCCTCCCAAGGACCATAGAGAAATTGGAGTCAAATGGGTATACAAGACGAAGAAAAATGCCCATGGAGAAGTAGAAAGACACAAGGCAAGACTGGTGGCTAAAGGCTACAAACAAAGGCATGGCATTGACTATGAGGAAGTCTATGCGCATGTTGCCCACATGGAGACAATCCGTCTATTGTTCTATTTAGTGGCGCAAATAAAGTAGAAGATCCATCAACTAGATGTCAAATCGGTATTCTTGAATGGATATCTTGAAGAAGAAGTATATGTTGAGAAACCATTGGGTTTTGTGGTTAAAAACCATGAAAATAAGGTGTTGAGGTTGAAGAAAGCCTTATATGGGTTGAAGCAAGCTCCACGATCTTGGAATAGTTGCATTGACAAATACTTTCAAGACAACGGGTTTACTCTTTGTCTCCATGAATATGCTCTTTACATGAAGTTCATACTAATGGAGATATTCTTCTTGTTTTTCTTTATGTTGATGATCTCATTCTAACGGGTAACAACCCAGTTTTGTTTGAAGCTTTCAAGAAAACTATGTCCCTTGAGTTTGAGATGACGAAAATAGGGATCATTTCATATTACTTAGGCCTAGAAGTGAAGCAAATGGAGGAAGGCCACTTCATATCTCAAGAAAGTTATACAAAGGAGATTTTTGAAGAAGTTCAACATGTTTTATTGCAACCCTGTGAACACCCTAATTAAAAGTGGAACAAAATTATCAAAGTTTGATGATGGAGAAAAAGTTGATTCCACTTTGTTCAAAAGTCTCGTTGGAAGTCTGAGGTACTTGACATGTACGAGACCAGATATACTCTTTGCACTCTGAGTAGTAAGTCAATTCATGGAAGCTCCTACCTCCACTCACTTGAAGGTCGCTAAAAGAATTCTTAGCTACCTAAAAAGTACAATCGACCTTGGGCTATTTTATTCTTCTTCTGACAATTTTAATCTTGTGGGATATTATGATAGAGACTATGCAGTAGACGTTTTTGATACAAAAAGCACATCGGGTTTTGTGTTTTCTTGGTTGGTTGTGTTATTTCTTGGAGTTAAAGGAAACAATCAATTGTTACTCTCTTGACTTGTGAAGCTAAATCTGTGGCAGCGACATCATATACCTGTCATGCTATTTGGTTGAGAAGATTGTTGAAGGAACTCAATTTGCCATAAATTGATGCCACAATGATTTGTGTTGATAATAAATCTGCGCAAGCACTAGCAATGAATCTAGTGTATCATGATTGAAGCAAGCACATAGACACAAGGTATCACTTTATTGGAGAATGCATTTCGAAGAAAGAGTTAGAGCTCAAGTATGTGAAATCTCATGATCAAGTTGCGGACTCAAGTTTGAAGATTCTCAGAGATTGAGATTAAGCCTTGGAGTAAATAAGAAAAATCAAAATTAAGGGAGAGATTTGTGGAAATAAAATCTTGCCAACAATTAACTTGGCAGTCATACTTGTTGAAATTACTATCGGCAAATGTGAAAATTGGTAGCCACATTTGCGGAAGTAGGTAGTCAAAGTATTGTATTAGTTTTGTAGAGTTTGGCTGCCAATTTTTTTGTGGAAATTGGCTACCACATTATGTCATTAATTATGTAATCAAGTCTTCAAAAAAACTCTATAAATAGAGTAGTAATTGAACACTTGAAGACACACCAAAATAGAGAAGCAATAGAGAGTAGAGAGAGTAATCCACAAACTACTTCTTTGTTTGTGAGAAAATAGCGTGGAAGTAATATTATTGTGAGTTGTAAGAAATAAAAGAGTGTTGAGCAGTAGCCTTTTGACACTACAAAGCTTTTCATCAATATTATTGTATTACTTATTAAGATATCGTATTTACCCATTTTAATATTTGGTGTCGTTGTTACTCTCTTCTTATTGCTATTTAATTTGGACATTATCCTGGGTATGATTATCAATTTGTCCACATTCTCTACATCTAACCTGACAGACTTGGACTATATTTTGAATCACGTTAAAGTGATTGTTAGTGATTCTATAAATCAGAGTTTAATTAAGGAAGTTGATGATAAGGAAATAAAAATGTGGTGTTTGTGATGCATCCTCTTGAAGCACCTGGTCGAGAACCTATGACAAAGTAAATAAAAATTACGGTGTTTAAAAGACAAACGCAAGTGTAGACAAAAATATATGGTTACTATTGTAGGAGTTTATTGTTGTTGTATATTTGTAGAAGAGTCCTCCATCGGTTACGAGTTTATGAAGCAATTAGTTTCCTTAAGTTTAGCTAGGTTGTTGTTATTGGTTGTATTTAACGCTTCGATGCTGAAATAATAAAATCCTGTTTTGACTATTTTTGTCTATCTGATTTTATATGGTATCAGAGTCTCTCACCTCTTATGAGTCAGATCCTTTCTTTTTTTTTCTCGTCCTAACTATGAAGGCATCTCAAGGAATAACTCCTCCTCTTGTTATTACTGCTGGTGATGCTACTGCCACCAACAATAGTGCTTCGGCTTCTTCACCTATAATTCATGTGGTACAATTCAATCCCACATCTCAGTTACCTATCAAACTACAAAGTAACCTCAACTTCTCAACTTGGAAAGCACAACTTGTGATGCTACTCAATGGCCATCAACTCATGGTGTTGGGTTTTAAAGGTGTTAATGGAAAATGAAGAGTTGCGACTTTTATATAAAGTTATAACTTTTATGAAAGGTTGTGACTTTTATGAAAAGTTTTGACTTATATGAAAAGTTGCGACTTTTATGAAAAGTTGTGACTTTTATGACAAGTAGTGACTTTTAAGAAAGATGACGACCTCTCTGAAAGATTGTGACTTTTCCAAATATTTGAGACCATTCCGATAAGGCACAATAAGAATATTTTCGCACAACCATTTGTTTTCTATAAATTGAGGGATTTCCTCTCATTTTCAAAATAGAATTTATGTTCTTCTTCTACTACTAAATTTAGTATTTTATGTCACGCCCCGAGCTACCCCCGAGACGTGGACACGGAACCTAGGAACACAAGTTATCCCAAGATAACTCTGCTGGCATGATCATGAGCATACTAAAGATAATAAATTGTTGCGCAAGCTAAATCATACTTAAAATGAAAAGATGGGGAATACCCATATTTTATAAATGGGATATTTGAAAATAATGAGTTTAATACAAAAGAAATATTAACTCAATACTAAGTTGAATCTAACTATGTCCGAAAATAACCTCTAAACTAGACTAGAAATACTGGGACAAGCCCCAGCTAAATCTAGAAAAAACTGAAACTAAATGACTAATGATTGAAATGAAACTCATGAATGTTGTCCTCAGAGATTGAGGGCTCACCACTAAATCTGCTGAATTGGAGATCAGAAAATCGATCTATGCATTATCTGGATGCTGAGAACCTCAACCTACATCACGAGAAGATGTAGCACACGTATACGTCAGTACTTGAAAGGTACTGAGCATGTAGTATAGAGTAAAAGTGAAATAAAACATAACTGAACAAGCACAAAACAAGTATAATAATCTGAACATGATGTGCTGATTTCTGAGCTAACTATATGCAATGACCAATTTATAACATGCTGAAACTGAATACTGAATATACTGATAAATGGTCAATGCAGAGAGTCTGACTGAACTGTGGGAGCTACTAATAACCGATAATGAAAGCACATGAGTTAAATGTGGAGTCCAATTTATATGCCCCATCGAGAGGACCCAATATACCCTGCCAAAGGTATAAAGGCATGGTGGCATGATCACTAAACTGATTGTCACAGAGTGGACTTACAACCTACTTGGCTAGTAGTTCTGGGACTATTGGGTACGCTAAACCCTAGTCCAACTCGGTATTATGCTACTCCCAATAAATTCTGTAAATTTACTGATTATATCTAAATTTCTGTAAATACTAGATAGCTCAAAACTAAACATGCAAACTGAGAATACAACAATTAATTTGGTAATCATGCATTTATAACTGAGGCATGTATATCTGAAGTGTCTGAAATATATGACCTAGCATGTGTAATTCAAGAACTAAAGAAATACAAAGCTAGGGTTCTGAAATTTATGCAATAAACTGAATAAAAATATGATAATCTGATTTGGAACATAAAACTAATAAATTCATAAAGTTCTATAAAAGTTCTAGAAACCCTAGGTTTAATCATGACTAGAGAATCAAGAATCTGACTAAATACTAGGGACCTAATCGGTGAAAGGAACCCACTAGTGAAATCCCACATACGTAGTGATGAAATCCACGAAACAATACTTATGTTTCGGGGCTGGAACTGCTGAAGCTTGTGGCGTTCTTGAACTAGGGTTCTTGAGCTTTTTTTTCTCCTCTCTTGCTTCTAATTTTCTAAATTTTGATTTAATGATTTGACTTGGATATGTTTTGATTATGTTTCTAGGATTAAACTAACTAAAATCTAATGATTTAGGGTCAAAACGACGTAACTTAGGGTTTAAACGGAGTGGGAAAGGTCAAAAAGACCCCTGGGAAGGTTGCTGTCGGGCCTCAAGACGGCCAGGACTGACGGTCCGTCGTGCGCCCGACGCCCCATCGTTGGGTCCGTCATGAGGGCCTGTTCGACATGACAGGGCTTTACTAAAATAAGCATAACTTTTTACTCTGAGGTATGATTTTATAAAGGTCGGTGTCTATGGAAAGATAATTCAATTATCTATCTGTGGGTGGGTGGGTCATGGGAGACCAAATTAATTTTGTGCTAAGAGTTATGATCATTTTAAGTTGACCCAACTACATTTTCCTTTAACTGGCTGCAAATTTTCCCCCTAAGGTCAGACCTACGGACCGTAGGTCCACCTACGAACCATGCTAGCATCCATAGCTCTTGTCATAGAGTGGTTGAAGGGATTCTTGATCGACGGTCACGGACCACGGACCGTCGTTTAACCTACAGACCATAAATCCTCTGTCGTCCAAGACTTAACCAATTTTTCTAGGCTGAAGTTATTGGGAGTTTATGATCCCATCGACGGTTGTGCAGGACAGACCGTGGTTCAGACTACGGTATGTCGATGCCACCGTTTGTAGCACCTGCAGATTTTTCTGAAAAACTAATTTTGGGTCTATTTTGGCTACAGGGTGTTACATTCTAAGTGTACTTTACTGTTGTTGAGTGACTCGTTGACACTAGAGTTTTGGGTATCAATACATTGATAATTGAGATCATTCTATCCTGGAAGGACATATTCCAAAAACATACCTCGGATACTAGAGGGGAATAATTTTTCTCAATGGGACACTGTGCAATCAGTGGACTTGATCTTCTTTCTATTTTTCCAGATTCTGGTATGTGTTACAATTTTTAGATTTGTGAATTAATTTCTGTTTTTCTATTCTTTTGTTCTTCTCTGGTCCATTAAACTATGATAACTTATGTTTCTGCAGAGTTTGTTGGATGCAGTAAGATTCTTTAGACAAAGAATAACAACACTTCCTCTTTAAGAAAAATATTTCGTATTTATAATATGTTTCTAATTCTAGATTCGCCACTAGTTTTAATTTTCTAGTCGTGAAAATGTTCTTAAACTTTGTTTTCTTACAAATTTATTCAAAGTTTTGTTCTAAGTATGTTAGGAATACAAGATGAACTACACATGGGACATCTTGAAGGATCAAACTCGGTACCACTAATGATTGTTACACGACATAACCTTACGATTTGAGAACCCGGATACCAAATCTGGTTCTCTCAGGACCAACTAATCCAACAAGCAATGATGGCATCTCTCGATCCCACCATTGTGCCGACTGTTGCCACAGCTCCATCTTCTAAGACAGCCTAGGAACTTCTTCATGTGGCTTACGCAAATAAGAGCCACACTCGCATTTTTAGCATATGTGACCAGCTGCAAAATAAGAAAGCCTCTCAATCGGTTACAGAATAATTTAAACTATAGTTATGATACGTAAATAGGTAAACTATAGTTAAGCAGACTTATTATGTTTCCTATTGTAGTTCTTTGTGAAATTTTCCCTAGATAATATAAAAGAAACGGTTCAGTCAAAACATGAAAAAAGTGACAACAATCAATTCAAACAAAAATAGATAGAATCAATGACATTACATAACTTTCAACCATCGAGTTTACTATGAATAAAGCCTAAAAGTTCATTATTTTGGCTTAGAAAGAAGAGAGTTGTCATATACATGAAACTGATAAGATAAATATATTCACCTTGACATTATTACTTTCATAAGTAAATTATAAATAAATTTTGATGAAACACGTATAAGATCTTTAAAATTGTTTATAAAAATAATATATTATGTATATATAATAATAAAATATACGTGTATATTGTCGGTTCGGTTATTTCTTCGGATTTTTTTAACAAAATTATAATCAACTCAAATAATATCAATTTTTATAAATCTAAAAAAAAAACAAATAGAATCAATTTATTTAATCGATTTGATTAGATTTAAATCGATTTTTATTCCAATTATAAATACCCTTAATAACCATTAAAAAATTACCAATCAAATTTTTTTTATCAAGAATTGAACCTAAGAACATAAGACTGTTGATTACTTCCTTGATTATAGTTAGATATGTAAAAATTGAATCAACTAAAAAAATTTTAAAGTAAAAATTTATTGGTAGTGAATTATTAGGCTAACAGTTTTTAAATGGCTTCGTAAGTTTTTTTTTCTGGAAAAAATGTCTCATTAGATTTACAGTTATATGATATCTACTAATTCAATTTAATCATTTAAATAAAATTTTATTAATGGAAAAAGATATATCGTCAAGTTATTGTAAATGGTACGAAGATAATCTCCGTCATACTTTTGGGATATTGGTGTCCCTACCGTCTAAAAACTAGAGCATATATGTCATTCACTCTAGCGGAAGACTAAATACGGACACATGGTGCAATCTTATCCGTTGATCCATAAATGTCGGATCGGTGAAGAAGATGATGACACGTGTATGCCCATTAGTATGAAGGGTATATGTGTTGTAGTTTTTGGACGACAATGACACCAATATCCCAAAAGTATAACAGAGGACATCTGCATATAATTTATGATAGTTCGAGAATATATTTATTTGTTTTCCATTTATAAATTATTTTTCAGATGAATTCAGATACATTAAAATACATCACTTCTTAAAATAGCCTAAAGTAAAATTTTCCCCACATAATTATCTCCCTAATATGAAGTCCTCTCACTTAAATATTCTCCTAAAATAGAGATTAACAGCTAATTCTTTTCCTAAAATAGAGTCTTACTCACTTTATTATCTTCCTAATTTATTCTTATTTCGATAAAAAAGAGTCCATCGACTTAATTATTTTCCTAAAACAGAGTCCTACCACTTAAATATTTCCCTAAAATAGAGTTTTACATACTTAATTATCTCCTTAGTTTATTGTTTTCACTCCAAATCAGCTCAATGTTTCTCCTAATTTTTCACATCCCATGTCCCGAATCCAATATAGGAGTGTTCAATTATCTCTTCCCATGTTCGGACTCCAATGTGTGAAATTCAAACTGGAAAAATGTTATTAGTTTATTATTGTTGGGTTAATGGGTTAATGATTTTATAAAAAAGAATTATCAGATTATCAGTTCAATTTTGATATTTTTTATTAGTTTATTGGGTGATCATAACTTATTAAGACTATAAAAAATTACTATTTTATGTCTACATAAATTTAAAATATTAATGTCAATATCTTAAATGATATTGTTTTTTTTCTTTAGCCTACAATTCACACTTCATAGTGAATTTGAGTTCACAACCTTGCATTACACAAATGAAAAAGGGATAAAATATACCCCCGAACTATCATAAATGGTATGCATATACCCTCCATGATACTTTTGGGACATTGGTGTTCATCCCGTCAAAAAACTAGAGCATATATGTGATTCACTCTAGCAGATGACTAAATTTGGACACGTGGCACAATCTTATCCGTCAATGTGGTATTTAATAAATGTCGGGTCAGTGGATAAGATTACGACACATGTATGTTTGTTAGTATAAAGGTTATATATGCTCTAATTTTGAATGGTAGGGGCACCAATATCAAAAAAATATGATAAAGGGTATATGCATACCATTTACAATGGTTCAGAGGTATATTTGTTCTTTTTCCCTTATACAAAAGGTCAAAACCTAAAGTAAGAACTTTATTCCTCTTAATTTTTCTTATGTTATACTAGTATAGTAATATTTATGGTAGTTATTACTATTCTATTTTATGACTGTTTGTAAAGCTATATTGTTGTTTTGTCGTGTCAAATTGTTGGAGAAAATATATTTGTTCTATAAACATTTTTTTATTGGTAAAGTAAAAATCAAACTATTAAGAATCAAAATCAATAAATCAAAAACTTATAAAAAATATCTTATTATTTTAATAATAAGTTTATGGTAAAATGAAACGCCAGTTGTATAACTCAAACTCTCAATAAAAAAGTCTGTACCAAAAATGTCCTTCTATCAGTACTTTGATCCACAAATGTCCTTAACTTTATTTAATGGGTCAAAAATACTCATTTTACAAATAAAATATATTATGTCTTTTTTAATACATTCTTTACCTAACAATATATAAAATATATTATGTCTTTTTTAATACATTCTTTACCTAACAATATCTTTTAAGTTAGATACAGTATCTTACTTCAGTTCAAATAAAAATAAAAAATGAAAATATTTCTTATGATGAATATATATGCTATGACCTTATATATAAGAATAAATAACAAAGAGTCTATTTGGATGGGAGCTCTAAAGCTTTCCAACATATAAATAAAATTATATGATGCATATTATTTTGAATATGATCTATAATGGTATATATAGTTCATTCTATTTGTATTCAAACCAAACGATTCCTTCATTTATTTCATCATCCCATGCATCAATGATCAAAGTCCAGTTGCCTAACATAAATGAACTACATTTTAAACTACACTCTGCTTCACTACCTTATTCGCCCTGCCATTCTCGCTCTTCCCAGGGCTACCTCGTTTCTTTTTCTGCTGAATTGAACCCACATTGCCCTATTCAAGAACATGAGTAAGAGCAGATAAGTAATCGGCATTATCAACCTGATTAGCCACCAAATCGGTAGGGAACCCGAATAGTTGTTTAATAACCTCAACGACTTTAGAATTCTATGTTTTATTATTGTTAAGAGATGGAGGGTGAGGGGTACGGGTACAGCTGGTGGAGGAAGCAGGAGGAGCATAAGGGATACGTGAATAAGTTTGTTTGCGTGACGCAGCAGAATCATTGAAAACAGAACGGTCAATTTTAGAGATAAATGAAATCGTCATCCCGACAAAGATTGTAATTAGTGGTGGAACAGAAGCAGAGGGAGTAAAGTTCAGATTGATAAAGGAGGCGCAAATCAACAGTCGGACTAATTTCGCTTCAAGTTTTCCGTCAGCTACGGTGAGGGAAGAAGCCATGAAAATGATTTGTATAAGTTTTGGGAGAGAAGGAGGATTTGATTTTACTTTTACTGTTGTTTTGTTTTGTAAACTCGTTTATATAATATCACATAACTGTATCTATCAAATCATATTCACATTTCTCTTTTTGGGATACTTTTTATTTCTCTTAATATTCACATTCCTCTTTTGGAATATCTTTTATTAAGTTTTGAATCTAGAAACTCAAGATTGTCAATTTACTTTATTAAACATGATATAAAAATGCAAAAAATTAATTGATGCAATAAAAATCTTACCAAATTAATATATGTGAGATCATGAATATATGAAAATCATTGTATTTTACTAAGTTATGTATCATATTTATTAAATTCATTATACATTAAGTATAATTTTTGTGTATGATTCATTGTAACATATTTTTTTAGTTAAATGATAATTGTCAAATAAATTAAGCAATTCAATGATTCATTGTAACCATAAATTCATTATACATAATATTTATTTTTTCTTCATAATCAAATATTATTCCATGTTTATTTACTAAAAATATTCAATGTGTGATGGTAAGAGAATAAACTATATAAGCAACAGAAGAAATATCTTGAAACTATATCAAATAATGGCTTCTCATTTCAAATTTGTCACAAAATCAATAATGATTAATGACAAACTAAATATGTAAAAACATTATGTGTGTACAAAAGAGATCATTCCACATGCATCTAAAAAGATTTCTAGTGATTGCAACACTAAAACTGTTGAATGCAATAAGAAAATTAGAGATGATCTTCAATCATATTTAAATTTTAATAATAATAAAAATACACTTAGATATATTTGTGCTTTATATTTTATTAAGTTTTGTATCATATTTATTGAATTCATTATACATGAAGTACAATATATGTGTATGACTCGTTATAATATATTTTAGTTAAAAAAATAATCGTAAATTAAATTAAACAATTCAATGATTCATTGTAAACAAAAATTCATTATACATCATATTCGTTTTTCTTAATAATAAAATATTATTCATTGCTTATTTACTAAAAGTATTCAATATGTGATGGTAAGAAAATAAACTATATAAACAATATAAGAAATTTCTTGAAACGATATCCAAAAATGACTTCTCATTTAAAAGTCTCAAAATACAAAAGAGACCATTCCACATGCACAAGAAAAAAATTTGTAGTCGTGGCAAAACTAAAACTTTTGAATGCAATAAAAAAAATTAGAGATGAATTTAAACTAGATGTACTTTTACATAAAACAAAACATAATAGAATCACATTTCACTAAATAATTTTAAATATATTTGTACTTTTGAATATTATATATTTATAATATTAATAGAACCATATATTGATATATGGTTATTGTGAAAATATATTAGTGAAATAAGTGATTTTTTCAATTGACCTAAGTCGGAACCGATACCTCAGAGAGATTATTAATGTAACGAGTATTAATTTAATGAGATTTAACTTTATATTTATACAAATGAGACTGGGATAAAGCAAGAATAAATAATTTAGAAGAGCATTTTTTTATTTGTTAAATAAAAAATTAAACTGTTAAGAACCAAAAATTGATAGAGGTGATCTATTTTTTTGATTATCGATTTAGTATATATATAACATCGACAAATCGAATCGATAATACATAAATTCAAACATAACCAACCAATAAGCACCTAGAAACCACTAGGTCACACCCTAGAATTCAAACTTATCGTAATTGTCATTTTACCCTTTTTACATTTATTAAAAAATAATATTTTAAAACAGTCTCTTTACTTTCATGAGCTAATGATAAGATCTGCGTACACTCTACACTCCCCAAAATTAACTTATGAGATTTTACTAGGTGTGTTATTGTTGTATTTATCAATTTCAAAACTTGTACTCAAATTCGTAATTACTTGTTTAAGTAAAAATCAGTTTCCATATCAAAAAATATTTTCAACACTCAACACATACCAATTATGTTTAAGTGGCTAAAAAGTGTGCTATTAAACTTTTCAAGAACATTCATCAAAGGAGATACCATATCACAATTAAAAGGAGAGCAAGAATGAAAATTGAAAAATTGAATTTTGGACTTGCCCTTGGCTATGTGTCCTTTGGACCCTTCGCCTGCCCGCCACCGTGGAAGGAAGGTAGCCCCCTATGTTGGAAAGTTGGGAGAAAAATGCACAGAGGAATTTACCATGAAAAACAAGTGGTCTAAGGAGACGCCCATCATAACTTCCAACAAATATAAACGGTTCACAAAACAATATTCATATTTAAAATCCTTTAATATAAGATTAACTTGGACATTGTTTGCGATCTCAAATGACCGACTGTGATAACTTATTCATCGGGCTACTAATGTCACAACGATCAAAATCAATTCATAAATAAGAAAATATAGTACTAAACTTTGGAATGTAAAGAAAGATTAAACATTTTTTGTAGGCTGATCATTGTACACTATGATTAATTAGCAAAAAGATATATAATAGAAAACTTGTTTGATAGAATCTTCAACTATATTTTCAACATATAATTGAAAATCAAATAAGCAACAAAGAACTCTAGAAAAATTTGAGATTTGTATTCAAGAACTTCCATTCAGGAAGAAGACCGAGACATCCAATTAAAATGTTTAATGTAATAAATAGCTATAAAAAAACTTTCATTATGTGTTATATCATGAATCTTGAAGAAAGGAGAGAATTATTGTACAAGTCTTATCGGCAATGTAAAAATTGTATCAAAGAGAAGCTTTGGTCTATCCTTTCACCGAATTGTCACAATAGAGTAGTCTTTATCTTACCAATTAAGGACACTCACATTAGGCCTCTCTTTTTCATTCAATCTTTCACCAGCAACACATTCATAATCTTGGTATGCAATCATTAGTTGGTGATTGTCTTCTCTCGGTATATGAGAGACCCTTGGAATAGTTGCTTCATCATAGACAACCTTTCTGGATCATTAATTATACCTCCCGTTTCCTCACCTAGCTGTTGTTGGGCGTTATGAGCCCACACATTAGCATTAGCAACATTGCATTTGAGATTCGTGAGGACAGTTCTTACCTGAGACAATAGCCCTGGTCTATCACTCGGGCTATTGACTCGGGCATGATCATTAGTTGTTTTAGAGATTTTCTCGGTATGCTATAAAAAGGAGTAATACAATTCCAAATAAAATAACTTGGACACATCGTCAAACACCTCGAATGTATATGAGACAATATAATTTTGTACATCATCCAGCTAAAGCAGACAAAAGGTTTCTAGTGATCCCGAGAACATATTGAGTTTTACCTTCAGCTTGTCCAGTCTTGTGCTTTCTTTAAATTGACATAATTACACCCCTGATTTATGTCTAAATATTACAACTTCTTAATGCCGCAATTATAGGATAATAGAAATGCCCACGATACATTATATCGTATTTGTTAACATTTCTAAATATGAAAAATGCAATTTCTGGAAACTGAAGATCATGATAAATGTGCATTTTACCATATACTTTTTTTAATTTATTTGCAACTTGCTAGATCATCCTTTGCTCTATTTTTTTTCCACATAAAATGAAACTGTAGAAATTTTGTATTAAAGAAACTAACTATTAGTTTTAGCAGGAGCCTAATAAAATAGAATAACATGTGTTTTATAGTAACAATATATATATATATATATATATATATATATATATATATATATATATATATATATATATATATATATATATTGCTCACTTGTATTAGTTCTCATATGCAAATGATTTTTTTAAGAGCTCAGAGTCACTAATCGGAGTGGCGCATGGCTTTTCACGAGATCTCATCACATCCCCAATTTCTAAACACAAAAAATTTGTGTGTGAAAATGAGAGAGAAGCAACTGAGATTTCATGCAAATGGATATTGAAATTCACACATCAAGGAAAATAGAAAATCACTTATAAACTGACAGACCTCACTAATCATAACAACACTACATAGAGTCCTCGTAGCCTCTATAATTCTCAACAATAATACAAAAAGATGAAATATCAAATTTGAATATAATCAACTGATATCATGAATTAAACCTAAAGTTGTTTAAGGTAATCTAACAGAAGGCACATATAAATTTACTTGTATACCTGGAACGTTGAGGTAACAACAAAATTTGAATAAGCGACATACCATCTTTGCTAATTCATTCCATACAGTTCCTATTGATAGTTCTCACTACCGAGTGACTATGTTGCTTGCACTCTTTAAAAATGTCTACGGGTGCCTATATTGAATTCTTCAAAAGTAATATATTTTTGAAGAATTCGACACGGATGTGTCAACGTAGGTGAAGAGTCCGCGCAACCTAGCCAAGTGAGACTATATCATTCATCTGAGGACCCAAACTTATTTGTCTTTTTCAGTACTAAAAATTTCAAAATGAGGAAGATATCTTTTTCTATTGGAAAACATAAGCACATTCAAGACAATGGGGAAAGTAGCAAATCTAAGTCACATTATATTTCAATCAATATTAATTCCAAAGTCAGGGGAAAGAACCAAATTTTAACCATAGGTAGTTAAGAAGACTCTCCTTTTGTTGTTTTTTATGGTATGAATGGTTCGAGTTTCAGACCTGCGCTTGAAGATCCAAACACCAACTTTTGCTTTCATTTACTCCATGAGTAACAACTTGGTCGAGTTCCTCTTGCAAATTTTGGATATCCCTCACTAGCATTATGTGACTCTTTACACTACTTTTTCCAACTCTAGAATCAACATGTTCCGACATTGCATCATTTCATTTCTTAAATCTTAACCATCCTATAAAAATCATTCAATATATCTTCACTCTATCGTGTCTATCATATAAGTCCTATAAATATTTGGAGTTTTCTATTTGAATGTGTATAATGTATTTCACATATTTAATTTTTAGTTATAACATACAGTTTTATGGTCAATCAATGCTCCAGAAGAACATGTATATGCCCTTTTTTTAATCCCGGTCCTCCCATCCCCCAAAAACATCATCTTCAGTAACATATCAAGATTCACATTAATTCAGAAAATCTCAGAAAAATTAGAGGTGTCTATCACGAAGTAAAGAGGGTAAAACAATAAAATCCAAAATTGATTATGAGAAGCCCTGCTAGAGACGAAAATAGTGAGAGGACAGATGACAAGTCAACCAAGTATTTTTGATAGGTACATTTTTTAAATGGTGTAAGTGTTCAATAGGAAGGAGCTCTTATTAGGGTATCTATATGGAAAATCTTGACAAATTCAAGGGGCCACGTGTTCTACCTTTTTTTATTATTTCATGTAGTGAAACTTATAAAAAATAAGTAGTAATAGTAGTAGAAGATTTATGACAGCTTTGTCATCTAGGATCTAGCATGTTTAATTTTGGCGGCAGAGATTAGTGATTCCGTATTTCAATATCATTTGTTACTGCCTCTAGAAATAAAAGTATAAATGAGTTTACTTTTTTATTATTGGTGATTTACGATATTCTAGATTTTGAGGTCCATATATATGTCCTGGACTTCTTCTAGTTTTGTATACTATTTTACATAATTTTTTTATCTTAGAAATCAAAATTGTAGGTTAATTTTCAATTTGAGTCTTAGAAGTAATACTGTTGTGCTTCTCAATTATGTGGTGTAATTTAAGGTCCTTGTCTCTTAACCTTCACTTACTATATTCTTTCGCCTATTTATCGATGCATTTACATGTCGATACAAAACAAGCTAGAAAATCTCAATCAGATAACAAAAACTATGAAAACAAGGTCCTTCCAAGTGTTGTATGAGTTCTTGTAGCAACAAACATTTTGCTTCTACCAACAGACACCAATAAAATGTTATCAAGTGCAGCTTCCTACAACAGACACCAATAAAATGTTATCAAGTGCAGCTTCTTAATTAATAGTTTTTTGTAGCCCACTCAATATTTGATTTTGATATCAAATTTTTTGGTCTAAATTTGTTAACTTCCATTACTTCACATGATAATTATCATGTATTCGATTTTTTGGTCGGTGTTATACTATTCGATTTGGATTTTTGGTTTTTGGTTTTGAAGAAGTGTAACCCAATCCAAACCAAAATAAATTTTGTTTGGTTTGGTTTTTCTCTTTTTGGTTTTGATTTTTTCGATTTGGTTAATCGGTTATGTCAAAAATTAGAAACATACCAAAAGTATTTGCAATTTAAAAAATTATATTATATATATATATATATATATATATATATATATATATATATATATGTATGTATGTATGTATGTATGTATGTATGTATGTATGTATGTATTTATGTATATATATAAAATTGAATTTCTTAAATATACTTTTAAATATAAATCACAAGTAAAACGTAAAACACAATACTTAAAGTATATCAATTGTAGATGCCCAAACATAAGAAAATAAACTAAATAATAATGAAAATAATTAAAAAGGATCAAAAGTGGTTAACAACAACTTTATTATATATATATATATATATATATATATATATATATATATATATATATATATATATATATAAATATAAAATCGGTTTTTTCGGTTTTTATTTTTTTAAAAACCGAAATCAAATAAAAAAAAATAAAGTAAATTATAGATCCAAAACCAAACCAAGAGTCCAAAAAATTAATCCAAATTAGAATTCGATTTGATTTTTTGGTTTAATCCAAATAGTGCACACTCCTAGAGTCACGAGTGTATCATCA
This sequence comes from Solanum lycopersicum, assembly GCF_036512215.1. NCBI lineage: Eukaryota > Viridiplantae > Streptophyta > Magnoliopsida > Solanales > Solanaceae > Solanum > Solanum lycopersicum. The sequence goes on along the minus strand of NC_090801.1, from coordinate 48,285,813 downwards.
TTAATACTTTCTTATATAATTTGTGAATGTAACTTTCGTGGTATTTATTGCCTAAAATACCTCACGGTTTTATTTGATAGATTAGAAATCATTACTTTAGAAAGTTTTTTCTATTTAAGAAAGGTATATTTTCTTCAATATGATACTTCATAGCTTCAGTAGTTAGAAATTGTACGCTTATGTTTTCTCTAAGTATTTTTAAACGTATAGCTAATAATGAAAAATTGTTATGTCCATCCTTCATATGTTGTTAGAAATCGTGTTTAGAAATCTGGACAGTTGCTAGAAGCTGTATGTTAGATTATTCATGTTTTAGACTATATTGTGTTTGCTTTCTTTGCATACTTTCAATCAGTTTAATTTTCTGGTAGTATAAATTTGTTTTGACAATTATTAAAGTTGTTTTTTCGTTATATGTGATTAATTTTTTTTTTTTTTGTGAAAAATGAAATATTTATTGGGATTGTTTCTAAATTTACATGAATTTGTTCTTTTAACAGATAAATATGTAAAGATCGGATAACTTGTTTACGGGGATTGTTTCTAAATTTACTATTTTCTTTTAATATATTGAGAAAAGGGTCAAATATACCCCTAAACTTTGAAAAGGTCTAAATATACCTTCCGTTTAAAGTTTGGTTCACTCATGCCCTCGCCTTCCAACTTTTGGTCCACATATGCCCTTTTGGGCGTTAGATAATATGTTCGACATATACAACTCAATTTTTTATTTATTTAAATGCCACATGGAATTGCCATGTCATTTGACCTTACCGCATGACATTAATATGAAAATGGAAAGATATTTGGACTCATAAACATCTAATCCAACCCATAAATCAACCCACTTTTAAATAAATTATCCGACCGATTTTCAACAATTCTATTTAATTTTTATTTTTTGATAAATTTTGAAAATGAGTAATAGATTAATAAAAAATAGAAAGAATATGAAAAAAAGATAAATTTAACGCCAAAAATTCACAAACAATTGTAGTGACCTTAAATTCAATTTAAACACTTTTTAAATTTTTTTTATTCTTTTCGATAAATCCCGAAAATGAGTAACTGATTAATAAAAAGTATGAAAAATATAAATTAATGCCACAAATTTAAAAGTAAATTCATTAACCTTAAATTCAACAATTTTTTAATTTTTAATTTTTTCGGCAAATCCCAAAAATGAGTTTATTAACAAAAAAAAAAATATAAAAATTATGTAAACAATTCACAAAATAAAAAACGGGAAAATATGAAATAAATATAAAATTAAAAAAATGTTGAAATTATTGAATTTAAGGTTACTATATTTATTTGTGAATTTTGACTTAAATTTTTTATTTTGTTTTCATATTTTCCTCTTTTTATTAATAAATTACTCATTTTCGGGATTTATCAAAAAAAAAAAAATTTTAAAAAAAATGATAGAATGAAATGTTACTATATTTTTTGTGAACTTTTGGCGTTAATTTATATATTTTTTTCATATTTTCAAATTTTTTATTAATCAAATTATTCATTTTTGAGATTTACTGAATTTTTTTTAAAAAAAAATTAAAATTTTAGATTTAAGGTTACCATATTTATTTGTGAATTTTTGGCGTTAATTTTATATTTTTTCATATTTTTCCTATTTTTTATTAATCAATTACTCTTTTTTGAGATTTACCGAAAAATAAAAATTAAATCAAAATTGTTAAAATGGGTCGGATAGTAAATTTAAAAGGAGTTGATTTATGGATCGAATTAGGTGTTTATGAGTCAAAATATCTTTCCATTTTCATGTAAATGCCATGTGGTAAGGTCAAAATGACATGACAATTCAATGTGACATTTAAAGAAATAAAAAAATGAGTTGGATATGAACAACATGACAACTAATGCCCATAAGGGCATATTCAGACCAAAAGTTGGACGGTGAGGGCATGAGCGAACCAAACTTTAAACGGAGAGTATATCTAGACCTTTTCGAATAGTTTAGGGGCACATTTGATCATTTTCCCTAATATATTATTTTAATGCATAGTTATTTAGTGGTTACTTAAATTAACATATAATTAGCCAAGCAATAATTCAAAAAGCACACATAAAGACCGGAAATGTCATCGTATTTAAAGTTTCTTACTCGAAGTGATGAAGGAATTTTTGTGGGCTACTCATTATCAAGCAAGGCCTACAAAGTATTCAAAAAAGAACTTAATGCATTGAAGAAAGTGTTCATGTGGTATTCGATGAAGATAATAATTTGAAGAAACTGAAAGTGAATGATGAAGATGAATTGAATGAGCTTTTCCAAGCTCATAAAAGTGAAGGTAGTAGGGCTGAAGCAGTAAAAAATATGGAGACTGATAATGTTGATCGAGATTCATCTGAAAAGATTGAGGAAAATGACAAATATGAAGAAGGACCTGGTCCAATGCAGAATACAAATAAAGTAGAAACTCATTCTCAAGAAAATGATGACTCTGAGGATAAAGAATATCGTACTGATCAACTTCAACCTTTAGTGTCAAAGCCAGCTTGGAAGCATAGTTCATCTCATCCGCTTGACAATTTTATTTCACCATTGAATTATGGGATGCATACTAGATCAAAAACAAGAAATCTAGTTGCATTTTTAGCCTTAATCTCAACAATTAAGCCTTAAAATGTGAAAGAGGCTCTGAATGATGTAGACTGGGTCAACTCAATGCAAGAGGAATTGCATCAGTTTGGGAGAAGCAATGTATGGTACCTGGTCCCAAGACCTGCTGACAGAACCATCATAGTGACTAGGTGGGTGTTTAGAAACAAGCTTGACGAGAGTGGTGTAATTATAAGGAACAAATCCAGATTGGTTGTTCAAGGCTATAATCAGGAAGAAGGTATAGACTATGATGAAACATTTGCACCAGTTGCTAAAATGGAGGCTATCAAAATTCTTATAGCCTTTGTTGAGTTTACGGGATTCAACCTGTATCAAATGGATGTCAAAAGTGCTTTCTTAAATAGAAATTTTAAGGAAGAGGTTTATGTTAAACAACCTCCTGGGTTTGAAGATGCTGATCTACCAAATCATGTGTTCAAATTGAACAACACGTTTTATGGGTTGAAACAAGCTCCCAGAGCTTGGTATGAGAGGTTGTCCAAATTTCTGCTAAACAATGGGTTCAAAAGAGGGAAAATTGACAACACCTTGTTTCTAATGAAGAATTAACAAGAACTGCTCATTTTACAGGTGTACGTAGATGATATCATCTTTGGAGCTACATTTGAACATTTGTGTAAAGAATTTGCTACTTTAATGGGAAACGAGTTTGAGATGAGCATGATGGGTAAACTAACCTTTTTTTAGGGCTGAAAATTAAGCAATCTTTAGAGGGTATTTCAATCATTCAAGAGAAGTACACAAAGGAGCTGCTGAAGAAATTCAACATGGTTGATTCCAAACCTATAGACACTCCTACAGAAACCAATTCCAAACTAAGAGTAGATGAAGCTGATCCTCTTGTGAATCAAACCATGTATAGAGGTATTATTGGGTCTTTATTATACGTAACTTCTAGTAAGACCTGACATTGTGTACCGTGTTGGAATGTGTTCTAGATTTCAAGCATGTCCCAGAGATTCATATCTAAAGGCTACCAAACGGATACTCAGATACTTGAAGAAAATAGAGGACCTGGTCCTATTCTACCCAGCTGATGATTCCTTTAATATAGTTGGGTTTGCTGATGCTAACTTTGCAAGATATCAAGTAGACAAGAAAAGTACTTCAGGCATGGCACATTTTCTTGGGTCCTCTCTTATCTCATGGGGAACGAAGAAACAAAATTCAGTGGCATTATCAATGTCTGAAGCTAAATACGTAGCTGCCACTTCTTTTTCTGCTCAACTTTTGTGGATTAAGCAACACTTATGTGTAATAACACCACTATTGTTAGTATGGGGAAAAGTCAACTTCAACATAAGAGAACAAAACATATTTATGCGAGTCATCATTTTTTGAGAGATAGTGTTGAAAAGGGAAATATTGTTTTGATGTATTGCAGAATGGAGGATCAGATTGGAGATATCTTCACTAAAGCTCTCAGCAAAGATCAGTTTGAGAGTAACATGCTTAAGTTGGGAATGATGAACCCAAATTGATCTGACTCCACTCAAAAGCATCAAATTTCCTCGGTCTCTATGATTTGTAGTGCAAGTATCCTCTTTGCTAATAAGAAATTCTCTAAGTAAGGTCAATCTTATACCTAATGCAGGTATACATTCATGAAGAAGTACAGAAACAAAGTATGGCCAGAACTATTCAAGAATGATATACATTCATGAAGAAGTATAGAAACAAAGTATGGCCAGAACTATTCAAGAATGAATTTTAACTTGTATTAAAGAACCTAGTCCTTCTAGAGGTTAGATTTCTTTATATTATTTTTAAACTGGTTTAAAATGAACTGTTGAAATATCCACTTGTCAGTTGTCGATCATTCTGACCATTTGTCCCATCGCTTAACTCCAAGAGACATGTCTAATCTTGGGGACCTGACACCGTTTCTCTTCTTTTTATACAACTCCCTCATCTCTCACATGCTCTTCATCTAAATTTCTGAACATTCTCTTGGAAAACCCTAAATTTCTTTATCTCTTTTCTCTCTCTTTGTTGCTGCTTATTTCCTCTTTCTTTGTAAAATGTCTGAACCATCATCTTCATTGAAGAAAATGCTTGCATCTCTAAGTGAAATCAACCCTGTGTCATTTTATACACCTTCATCTGCTGGGTCTTATTAAAAAATGTTGACTACTTCTCCAGTCAACCTTGCATTAGATAGTTCACAAAATCTATCTCCTCCCCTCGATTTAAATAACCTAGTTTGTCCCCTCAACCTGGTCCCCATTTTGACATGTTGTTCGATCATCTATTTGAGGGAGATCTACCATAGAGTGAAGCGTCTAAGTCCAATATTTTGGCTTCTAGTGAAAATTTGGTTATTGAAAGTCTGACATTGATGATAGAAGAAGCCCTACTGTAAGAAAATGAAAATTTTCTGGATTAAGAGGTTAGAGAAACTCAACCCGTGTTTGAACCCCCCCAGATTTTAGAAGATATCCGTCTTTCAAATTCTAGAGACACGGATGATGACAATCGTCCTATTCAATGACTGCTGAAGAAAAGAGAGGTGCCCTTCTCAGATAAGGGAAAAGAAAAGGTTGTTGAGGTTGAGTCTAGAAGGAAACCTTTTACAAGATATGACAACAATAAAATGATGGTTGATGATATGAAGGCGAGTGCAGAATCTACTGCTAACAATCGAAGGAACAGAACTTTTAACGTGTCAAGATTCCAAATACCGTTGTCCGATCTGGTGGAGGTATCAGGTGCGGAATCATAAGAGGGACCTGATAAGGAAATTATTGATGACTTGAAACAAAATTTAAAGAATAAAGGTGATAGAATGAAATCCAAAGGAGCAACTAAAGCTTCGACAAGCATAAAAGCTGGTGGTTCTAAGGGAAAAGGAAAAAGAAAGAGAGATTCTGAAGTGGAATCTGAAGAGTCTGAACAGGGACCTGGTCAACAGGTATATGTGCATGATACAACTGTCAACAAGCAAACAATAGTTGGCAATCTGAGTGTACAAAGTGTCTTGGCAGGTGGGGTTTTTGATATGAATATTGTTAAGCAACCTGGGATGGAAACTTTACATGGCATTTTGGTGATTCATTCATGGATACACTTATTTTACACCAAGTCTCCTATTCTCGATGAGGAAGAAGTACGTGAGTTCTACTACAACATCGAGTTTTAGGAATATGGCAGTATGAAGACAAGAGTGGGAAACATAGAAATCTATCTTGATGAGGACTTACTGGGAAACGTTTTAGGGGTACATCGAGAAGGTATCAAGTCTGTGGTTGGGAAGAACTGTTCTGTTGAATTTGTCAATGTATGTTCCAAGGTTCCTACAATTTGATGTGCTGGACTGCTCAAGAAGTTAATAAAGAGTGTATATCAGCTGGTCTTTGAATTTGTCAACAAGGTTCTTCTTCCCAGAACAGAGAAGAGGACTTCTGCCACTTTATCCGATCTGTTTCTCATGGCATCCTTGTTCATGTTAAAGCACTGGAACTTTCATCACTAATGCTTAAATACATGTATAAGATTGTAAATGAGTGAAAGGGGAAGCATGGAATGAGTTATGGATATTTATTGATAAAAGTATTCAAGTATCTAAATATTCCACTTGGAGTTGACAAAGTAGGGACTTGCAAGCATTTACTGAAACTACTCTGGTTGAATGCGAATGCATTGAAGCAAAGGGAAATCCTAAGAGTAAAGTGTCTCAATTAATTACAGAGCGGGATCAGATGAAGCATGAGTTGTAAAAAAGATGACCATGAGGGTGAGCATCAAAGATGTTGAGATTGTTATTCTTAAGGCTGAACTGCTTAAGGCGCAGACCGACGTACCTCTATCGTTCAAGAACTGCTTAAGGAAAATGCAAAACTGAGGACCAAGATTGCTGCACTACAAGAATAATCAATTAAGGACAATGATGACGCAAATGCTAGACTTACCCTCATTATTCAGTCCCTTACCCATCAGCCTCCCCCTCATAGTTGTTCTTGTGGTCTCCCCTCTTTGTTTTTGTGTGGCACATTTGCAATGATTCTCGAAACTTAGATTAACTTTAATGTATTGACTACTATTTATGTTTTGCAATGAATCTTATCCTATTTTGTTCTGGCTAATGTCTATTGTCTGCTGTTTTCTTCATGTTTGATTGCCACAAGGCTATGATCTTACCTAACTGCTTTATTGGTATTGTTGGTAAACTATATCTTTTTTATGATGCCAAAAGGGGGAATCTATAACTTTGAATTTATAGCTTTGAAGTGTGTACTTTTGCTCTTGAGGCTTATTCTTAGTGCTTATCTCAGCCGTTAGCATTTGAGCATTGCAAAGAAAATAATAAGTTTAAGCAACTAAGGAATGACAATCAGAATGAAAGGAAAAAAAGGATATATTGGAAATGGAGGGCTAGATTAGTTGGTGTTTCTAATAGTTTAATAAGGATACAAAATTAAAGATAACACAAAACGTGGTTAGCTTATTATTATAGAGATAGGAATACAAGCTACATGCGATAAACGAAAGAATGACAATGTTTTTAGTATTGATATAGTAACAAAAAATAATAAAATCATGGCGGAGCGAGAGGCCATCCCTAAATAGCTTTCCTTTCGCCTAGGAAGAGAGGAGGGAATGTAAGACGAGACTGATTCAAGAGTCTTAAACAGTGTTATTTGCAATTTTTTGATGGTTTCACAAACATAGGGACCTTGTGAAGGAACCTGGTTCTCATCTCAATATGTTTTTTTGCTGCCAGCTGGAGAAAGTACAAAAAGTTGGTGCACAGTTTCCAACAGTGGCGGAAGTGGAAGACGCGCCAGAAATCTCAACCAATGGCATTCTTTTAAGGATTGTGATCTTTCTACATAAATATAACAACTTTACATTCACAATCCAGCTTTTGCAACTTGAAAAGGCGTCTCAAGAATTCTTGCTAAGGCTGAGAAAATTGTAGAGAATAGATAATTTAAAGAACAACTCAAGCTAAGGTGTTGAAAGTGTAGAAGTCTTAGAAGTATTTCTTCCGATCTGAAATTGTAATCTGGTCCTAATTTTTAAAGGATTCAGTTTGTTCCGGTCAGTGAATTCTAGATTACTTAAGTTCAACTAATTTAGTGGGCAACCTGTGTATTGCTTAAAAAAGTCTAAATCGTCAGTAGGTTGGTGATTTACTAGACAACCTGTGTGTTGCTTAGTAAAATCCTAAGTTGTGTAGTGGTGATAACTTAGTGGGCAGAGTTATATCTGCTTAGGCTCACTAAGCGATAGATTTATTGGTTGATAGTGAGATTAATAACTTTTTATCACTCTTTTGTAATCGATTTACTTTTACTTGTGAAGGTTAGTGAAACGGTTGAAAAATCCTGTGTGACAGGTCGTGATTTTACTCCCTTGAGGAAGGAGGTTTCCACGTAAACTGACTATGTTGATAATCTGCATTTAGTTACAGTAATTCTTATTTTAGTGTGTCAAGGGACCTGGTCCATTGATTTGTAGTGGAAGTACAAATTCTAACAAACAGAAGGGAGGGGATAGAGATAGAGCTTCCTTCTTGCCTTTCACATTTCAGGAAAGCTTATTTGAGCAGAGAATTATGGCTTCCCTCTTCACAATGAGGGCTATGGTGTGGAATTGTCGAGTCCCGGTAGGATCCTTGACACTTTCCTTTTTGAAGGAGACAATGCGTCTTCATTCTCCAAGTATGATTTTCTTAAGTGAAATAGAAAAGTAGAGAAAGCATGGTTAAGAGGGTACAAAGACAAGTAAATATGGTGCACGTTGTAACTGTGGAGCCGAGTGTTAATAGGAGGTCTAACATTATTTTGGAATGAAACTATCCGGTTATGTGAGTCACATTCTTCTCCTTTTATATCGCAACTTTGATTCAAGATGGCTCAGCTGATTGCAAATATTGGTGTTTATTTGTGTATGTAAGTACAAATAGAGTCACTTGTAGAAATCATATGCAAGAATTAGTTAAAGAATGCATAGAGACTTGTTTCCAACTCCCTGATGGTCTGTGTAAGGAAATTACATCCCCTTTTTCAAAAAAATTCCGAAGACAAACAAAGGAGAAAAAATGATGCATTTTGAGAAATGGGATAGATCAATTATGTGATTCTAAATCAATTTAGAAATCTAAAAACTTTTAATATGGCTCTATTAGCTAACCAAGCTTGGCGACTTCTATTGCAACCAGATTTTTTAATAGCAAGAGTTCTTAAAGAAAATATTTTCCAAACTCAACCTTTCTTAATATCATCTTCAGGTTCTTGGATATGGAAGAGTACTTTGTAGAGAGATCTTTTGACTAAAGGATTAAGATGGAGGATTTCTGATGGAAAAAATATTAATGTTTGGATTGACCCTTGGATACCAAATAATAATGGCTTCATCCCTAAGAGTATCCATGGGCAAACAAAAAAAGGAAACTATGAAGTTAAGTCAGGTTACTACATTGCAAAGTGTTTGATCGGTAAGACATTGAAAAACTCAAAAGCTCAAGTGAGTTGTCATTCTTTTCGAAAATGCTTTTTGGACTTATCGTGGAAGTTGAGAGTTAAAAATAAGCTTAAAAACTTTTTGAGAAAATGTTCCCGTATTAAGCATAATTATTTTATCTTATAATAAGTTACTGTTATAGTTGTTGCCTTTTAGTATCTGTAGAAAAATCCTCCTATTATAGTAGTTTATTGTTGTTTAATATTTGTAGAAGAGTCCTCCAACGGTTTCGGAGTTTATGTAGCAATTAGCTAATTCTTTAAGTTTAGTTATAGGTTGTTGTTATTGGTTGTATTTAACGCTCGCTTCAATGCGGAAATAATAAAATCATCTTTCTACTACTTTTGTCTATCTGATTTATATAGTATCAGAGCCACTAGCCTTTTACGAGTCAGATCCTTTCTTTTTTTTCTCATCTGAGAACAACCCATCCTGTTATTATTACCACTGGTGATGCTATTGCCACCAACATCAGTACTTCGACTGCTTCACCTATAATTCACGTTGTACAAAATCAATCCCGTGTTTCAGTTAACTATCAAACTAAAAGGTAACCTCATCTTCTCAACTTGGAAAGTAAAACTTGTGAAGCTACTCATGGGACATCAACTCATGGGACATCTTAAGGGTCAAAATCGGCACCACCAATGACTGTCACGCGAGATAACCTTACAATTCAAGAACCTAGATACTAAATCTGGTTCTCTCAGGACCAACTGATCTAACAAGCAATGATGACATCTGTCGATCCCACCATTGCGCCGACTGTTTCCACAACTCCATCTTCTAAGACAGCCTGGTAAATCCTTCACATGGATTACGAAAATAAGAGCCACACTGGCATTTTTAGCTTGCGCGACCAACTGCAAAATATTAAGAAGTCTTTAAATCGGTTACAGAATACTTATAAGACGTTCAATCTGTTTCTGATGCTCTCAATTTTCTGGTTCAGCAGTACAATATGACTAACTTATTGTGATGAAATATAAGAGGCTTGGGCCCCAAGTACCGGGAGATCTCTGCTTCCATAAGAGCACGTGAATCTTCCTTGCGTTTTGAAGAATTGTTTCCTCAAGGTCCAAGACCTTGAGAAGTAATATTCCAATATCACAGTTGCAGTAACACAGAGGAGAAACATGCCAGCCCAGTCTAACAGGAACAATCGTCGCTTTAACAATCAACAATGGAACCAATCTGCGTCTCGGCAATCCAACTTCAACAATCAACAATGGTACCAATCTGCGTCTTGACTGTCCAACTCCAACAATCAGCAAAATATGAGATCAAATTCGAGAAAATTGGTTTGATGTATATTATGCGAAAAATTTGGTCATACTGAAGATGTATGTCGTTCCAGATTGCACAATCATTTTGAAGCTAAGGCTAACTTTGCCTCTAATTTGCAGTCAACGGACAACTCTTGGGTTCTTGATTCCGGTGCGACTCATCATGTCACGGCTGAACCTCATAATCTTGAAGAGTATACAGGCAATGAGGGAATATCTATGGGTAACGGTAAAACAATTCCTATTACTCATACTGGTTTATCTCAAATACAAGCACCTAATTAATTTTAAAAAAACCTTATTTATGTAGCCAAGTTTTATCAAGACAATCTCACATCTGTTGAAATTTTTTCCTTTTACTTTTCTTGTGAAGGACCTGCATACTCAGAAGCCGCTGGTACAAGACTGGAATAAGAATGTACTCTATGAATGGACCGCATCCATCAATCTTGCCTCCACAAAGGTTTCTTTTCAACTATGGCATAGTCACTTGGGTCATCCTCATTTGACGATTTTAAACTTTGTTTTGAAAAAAATTGCTTTACCTGTTGCTACTACAGAGAAATTTGAATTTTGTAATGCTTGTTAATCAAATAAAGCACATCGTTTGTCATTTGACTGACTCACTTTATCCAGTAATATACCTCTTCAGGTCATTTTTAGAAATTTATGGGGACCACCCCCTTTTTTATCACTAGACCAAAACTTATATTATTGTATCTTTGTTGATCAATACACCAAGTATACTTGGTTGTATACACTTAAAAATAAAAGTGAAGTCGCCTCTTTGTTCCAAACATTTCTTCCTTTAGTACATAATTTTTTCAAAACAAAAATTAAATCTTTTTATTTTGATGGAGGGGGTGAATACAAGTGTGTTCAATCCTATCTTCAACAAAATGGCATTGAACATTTAGTTTCACCTCCATACACGCCACAACGTGTTGCCATAACTGAAGGTCGTTATCGTCATATTGTTGAGACAACCAAAACACTACTCCATGAGGCATCCTTACCACTAGACCTATGGTCTTTTTCCTTATATCATTAATCGGCTAACCACTCCCATCTTACATAACGCGTCATCCTTCCGACAATTATTTGGTAAACCACCCAACTATGCCAATCTCAAAATTTTTGGTTTTCTCTTTTATCCATGGCTTAAACCCTATAACAAAAATAAGTTAGAGCCTCAGTCCACCCCTTGTGTGTATTTAGGTGTTTCACCAAGCCATCATGCATACCTTTGCTTTTACCCAGTGCGGTCAAAAATATTAATAAGTCGTGATGTTATCTTTTATGAGTTTTTTTCCTTTTTAAACGATGTTTCTACAGATAAGGAAAAACTTTTCTCAACTGACCTGGGAAGACGTTAATTCCAAGGAGGAAACTCTGAAGACCGTTCTCATTCCAACTCCCTCTCATGATATACCACCACCCATAATATTGTCCTTAGAATCCTCTTTACCTAGATCACCAGTACATGGTACTCGCTCCTTCAATTCTGGTCAGGTACCAGCAGCTACTGCAAATGATCTAAGGTAATTCTAAACTTTCTTCTACTTCTTCATACCACTATTGGTTGATTATTCAACTCGACGTCAATAATGCTTTCCTGCAGGTCCAGTTTACTGAAGAGGTTTATGTCTCATCCTCAAGGATTTGTTAACTCACAATTCCCTTTCCATGTTTGTAGATTAAAAAAATCCATTTATGGACTTAAACAGGCACCGGGGGCTGAATCTGACACATGTTTGTTCATTTTGAAGAATCTTGATTGATATTGTCTATGGTCTCGTCTATGTTGATGACATTTTGTTGAGGGGAAGTCATCCCGACTTACTTAGACATGTTATTGATTCCTTGGGTACACGTTTTCTTTTGAAGGATCTAGGGTAGTTAAAAAAGTGTCACGTAGTCTTCGTCTCACTTAATCAAAATCCATTCTTGATATTCTATCTAAACTGGATATGAAAGATTGTAAATGAGTCCTGACACCAATATGCTCTAGTAAACTGCCTCATGCAGCTGATGATTGTAAAGGCTCTAGTAAATACATTCCCACCGCCTGACATGTCTTATGTTGTCAACAAACTATTACGATTTATGCATGAACCAACTGATGAACACTTGAAGGCGGTTAAAAGGATACTACAATATCTCAAATCCACGGCAACATCAGGTCTTCATATTCTTCACAACTCAGACTGCAATTTTTCCATGTACGCTGATGGTGATTGGGCGGGAGACCCGAATGATAGAATATCCACATCAGGCTATGTTCTTTTCATTGGGTGCACTCCTATAAGTTGGTCGTCAAAAAAACAACAATTTGTAGCTCGATCATCTACTAAAGTAGAATACAAATAAGTTGCAAATGCTCTTGCCGAACTCACATGGGTGTGCAACTTGCTCAATGAATTGTGTATCACCATTCTAAATATCCCCTCAATCTTTTGTGACAATGTTGGTGTCACTTATCTATGTCAGGATCCAGTGTTCCATAGCCGTATGAAACATATTGTTGTGGACGTTTGCTATGTTAGGAACCAAGTTCAAGCACATCGAGTTCTTGTCAAACACACTCATGCTTGTGATCAACTTGCTGATACATTTACCAATACACTACCAGCACTAGCCTTTGCAAGGTGTCGTTCCAACTTAGGCATTGTTGACCCAAAACTAACTTGAGGGGTTGTATTAACCATAATTATTTTATCTTATACTCCCTCCGCCCGGAATTGTTTGTCATGTTGCGCTTATCGAAAGTCAATTTGACTAATTTTCAAAGGTAAATTAAACCACATTAATTTTATATTTAAAAAAATTAGATATTCTAAAACTATATAAAAAGTACTATAAATTACAATTTTTTTGCATATTAATTTGATGAAAAAATTCATCTGGAAATGTTAGTCAAAGTGTTTATAGTTTGACTCTAAAAATAGAAACCATGACAAACAATATCGGACAGAGGGAGTAATAAGTTACTATTATAGTTACTGTCTTTTAGTATCTGTAGAAGACTCCTCCTATTGTAGGAGTTTATTGATGTTGTATATTTGTAGAGGAGTCCTCCAACGACTTAGGAGTTTATGTACCAATTAGCTTCCTTAAATTTAGCTATAGGTTGTTGTTATTGTTGTATTTAACGCTTCTATGCTAAGGAATAAAATCATCTTTGGACTACTTCTGTCTATCAGATTTCTAACCCGCCCATAGTAATTTAGCAAAAAAACTTACACAATGTAGATGAGACTTGTTAGATTTAAGTTCTTGGACCTGGAGATATAGAAATGTCCTCGGTCTCAACTTGTGCGGAGGCAATGTCCTATAAATTGTCCTGATATAGGAAATATTACTCATTTTTTATGTGGTGGTATGACTTTTTCTTAAATACCAAAACATTTCCTGAATCTATTGACTTGTTAAACTTGAGCGCTAGCATTATTTGGAAAATAACTGGTTGTTATTAATTAGGAAAGGTTAGAACCAAGAGATATTGATTCTGAAACTAAGTTTGAGTATAAAGAATATAAAGAGTTACAGACAAAAAGACTTTCTTCTTGTTCCTCAATAAATCATCTTGTGATTAAACTAACAAAATTGCAAGATAGCATTTTATTGTTTACAGATGCTGGATTGTGGCTATAGATAGCGTTGGGAACTTGCTTCATGCCCATGGATTCCCGATTTAATTTGTTGGGGAAGTCATGACTGCTGAAGCAATTGCTATTTAGAAAGCTCTTGAATATTCTATTAGTAAGGGATGAAAGAGAGTGAAGATTTTATAAGATCGTTGAAGGAAAACTCTTAGGAAAAGTTTTTCCCTAGTTGGATCATTCAGGGTGCGAAAGATATGTTTAAACTATGTATTACGTTATGCAATAATAAGAGGGGTTTTATTTCGGAGAAAAAAAAAGCACTAACCCTTTTGAAGACGGATTAGAATAGGGATTAAAAAAGACTTTTAGCAAATAATGATATTTAAAAAGTCTAAGTTGAGTAATTTTATTGATACAAAACAAAATCCAATTACTTTACTCTATATATTCCTAAAATTGAGTGATCTTTTAAAATATCATTTCTCTGAGAGACAAATATTTGAAAGTTAACTTTTTTAAGTATTAAATCTTCATTCGACATATGATTTGATAACTTGAGGCAAAAAAATTACATTTGATTCTATCCAAATAAGTTGGATTGGTTATGAACGCCATGGTTTACTATAAGTAGCTACTAGTCTATAAATTTGTTTTTGACATATTTAAATATTTTGGGAGTTAGTTATGTTTATCTAGATTAACTTCAGATAAATTTTGATTGTCTTCTTGAAACTACACTTGTCGGTGAATATGTAGACTCTACCTAATAAGGTTGAGTCGATTCGTGCAACACTACGCAGAGATGACTTGAACATGAGCAAGTAGGTTCTATGATATTTGTCAAAAAGTTGATTACCTATTTGGCCTTGGGTATTGTGTTGGTATTAGTATATTACTCCCCAATAAAGATACAAAAATTTGAATACGTTTAGATGATTCTTATGATTCAATTTAATTGAAATGGGATTTAATGATTTTATTTAAATTATCTTGCGAATGAAATTAAAAGTGTATATAAGGTTGAGTTGAAACAAATTTACGCTAGATCCCCTGCATCTCAAATGTAAAATAAATTATTATGTGACATTTAATGCATTTTGTTCTATGTCAAATAATACTTGCATTTAAATTGATTTATTAACTAAGTCGGTTGACACTTTGTTGTGTTTCTTTGTGGTATTCATCCTCGTAAGGCTCTTACAATCACATCCACCGCTCTCCCTGTGTGTCGAGCCTCCTTTTCAGTCGGTCTTTGTTAGTTCCATCTCTTTGTAGAGTTATAACATTAAAAGTCGAGACTTTTAATACACCAGAGTCAATAATACCTATTTGAGTATTGTGATGGTATACTCGTGGCAATTGATGAGAGGACAAGGCTAAGGTTACTCTTTTCCTGAGATATATGTCGAGGCACCACTTTTATTATGTGTTAGCTAGTATATGTTGTTCTTTTTTCTTTTTGTCAGAAATTGTTCCAACAGTTTATATTTAAATTCAATTATCATATAGAGGTTTCCTAGACCGATAGTTGAGTTGAGTTGTAACAATAGAAATGCACATGACATACATGAAAAAACACATTTATTTTTCTTATGAAATTATTTTTGTAGAATTCTAAATTTGAGAACGCTTGATGATTAATTTGAAAATGTATAAAGTTTTGAAATAGTTTTCGCGGTTGGTTCAAATGCGCGGTCTATGTGTGGATTTGATTCGCTCATGTAGTTGAATGATAGTAACTTGGATTTAGGACTACTCTTTCAACCAATACATAATCAAAGATCAAATAGTTCTCTCAAAGGCCATTGCCTCTTTCCAAGTATGTTTCAAATTATATCAAAATTCTTTTGTCTTTTGATAGTATCGAAATCCTTATTTTGCCTTTTCCATATTTTTCTAGATTCCATCAATTCATTCATAACAGAGGATCTAATCAAACTCAAACTAACAAAAAGAAAAGAAAATTCTTGTGTATGCAGACCAGAAACTGATATATAACTTACAATGAATAAAAATAAACAATTTTGTGTATACCTGACAAAAATCAGGTCTAGTAGCCTATGTAACCTTCTTCAAAGTCATCATAAAAATTCACCTTTTTATCAGTTAAAGAAAATCTGAAACAGAAACAGAAATCGAGATCGGAACCCTAGAATCCGTGAAGAAATCAAGAATGAAAACAATGTGCCGTTGCGGGCTGTGGGAGTGAGTGAGTGAGTAAAATATAGTTTTTGTTTTTGTATTCTGTCCGTAGCAGGAAAAATTCTTACATGCCTTTTCCCTTTTTTATTACATTATGTCTTTTTTTTTCATTTAGGGTTAATTAGACCAAAATACCCCTATACTACTACTTAGTTACGGATACATCCATTAATCAATTATATTGATGTTCTTATTATCCTCCCGTTTAATTTTATTTATCATTTATTCTTAAAATAGATTTTTATTTTTACTTTATTACTTTTGACATATAAAAAAAGACAATATTTTATTTTCATGTTTGACCATCAACATTAAATAGATATTTTTCAAGACATCGTTTAATAGAAAATAGTGTGGTAAAATATCTATATCAATAATTATTTTTTAATGGGTGTGTTAAGTCAAATCGTGGCAAGTAGAAGTGAACAGAGAGAGTAAAAGACAAATTAAAAGTAATTATAAACATTAAGATCGATATATTTTTACACATAATTTCTCTCAACACCACGATGACAAATTAAAAGGAAATGAAAAATATGTGTTTGGCTATTGAAGGGTAAACCTTTTTGAGAAGAAAAAAAGCAGTTTCCATTTTTTTTGATACGGTAATAAATTTTATTAAAATCTCATGTAGACAAGAAAAGGCTCTCCCATCTCTTCCCTCTCTGGCTTTTGAACAAAGATTCGTTACTGGCCACAAAAGTATCTCTCAACTTCTAGTTTACTAGACCATTTGTTTTTGCGTTTGTATCAGTAAGCAGAGATGAATATAGGATTTCAAGAAAATAGGTGCACTATTTATAACAATAACTAAGCAGCAATACATAAGAATTACATTACCACAAAAATAACATCAGTTTACAAATGTACTCGACGAGACTTCATATTTTGAAAACAATCTATAATAGCATCATTACTTACATTTTCAAATATCTTCCGCTCTATCTGTTAAACTAAACAACCATTCAAAAATTCTTCATTAGTGCTATTACCTAGATCATTTTTGATGAGCTTCATTGATGAGAATGTTCTTTCGAAATCACATTTAAAAAAGAAGACTTATACCTCTTTTGCGTTCGAAATCACATATTCATAAAGAAGAGTCACATCCCTTTAACATTTTAAAATTAAGGTAATCACACCCTTTCACATTTAAAAAAGAAAAGGAATCACACCATTCAAATTGTTGGGTATGTAGCAAGAATTGATGGGAAATAGAGGGAAGGAGAGGAATTTGAAAGGTTGGGAACTTGAAAGGTTGGGAACTTGAAAAGTCCTCTAATGCTTTATTGAAAAAGGCAATAGTCCCTCATCGGTAATGGAAAGGAAAATAGGAGAGTTTAAATAAATAAACACTCCTATTAATTGTTAAAAGGGTTGGAAAGAGGGACCCCCCTCGCGCCGTCGTCGTCGTCGCTCGCTTCGGCTTCGGCTTTGGCTTTGGCTTTGGCAAATGATCGATCGAGAGATAATTTTTTGGACAAAATTATTAATTAATTTAAATGGCCAAAAATTATTAAAATTGTTAAAACCCGACCCGACTCGGATCCGCGCGAGTGACCCGTGTCAATACCATTTGAAAGTTTGCAACCTTTCATTAATGGTCGTGTTAATTCTGAAAGGGTTGCAACCTTTCAGAATATATTCTTCTTGCCTATAAATACCATAAATACCATTCAGTCTTCACAATATTGACTACGAATTTTTCTGATCTTCCTTCTTCTTAAAATCACATATTTCTTCGTGTACTTTCCTGCTGTGGATTGATTCACTGATAGTAGAGTTTTTGGTATCTATACTCTACTGATTAAAATCATTTTACCCTGGGAGGTTATATTCCAAATCAAACCTCGGATACTAGAGGGGAATAATTTCCTTAAGGGGACATTGTGAATTCAGTGGACTTGATTTTCTTCCTAAATTTTCAATAAGAGGATTCCAGATTCTGGTACGTTTTTACAGATTAAATTATTTTTTTACAAATAAATTTTTGTTCATCTTATTTACTGGTTATAAAAATTCTCAGTTACTTCGTGTTTCTGAATAATTTATTAGAACCAGTAATTTCTGATTTTATAACACAGATTGGCAACAATCTTAAGGAAATTATTAAATCTGTGTTTCTGGTGGAGACAAAAATATTTGTGATTTTATACTCCTTTAAGTCTGCAATTATATTTTTATTGCTTACTTATATTGTATCAATTTTGTTTATCAGAAATGGAAAACACTGGTGTTACAGTGGCTGTTGCTGCACCAACCCGACCACTTGTATCACAAGCAGCGAAACCGGGAAAATTCACAGGTGTGAATTTTAAAGGATGGCAGCAACGAGTATTTTTCTGGCTTACCACTCTTGGTCTGCAGAAATTTACAAGTGAAGATACTCCAGTTCCTGCTGATGATATGCCAGACAGGGAAAAATTTATGATTGTTGAAGCATGGAAACAGTCAGACTTCCTATGTAAAGGTTACATTTTGAGTGCTTTAGAGGATGACTTATATAATGTCTATAGTGCAATAACAACTTCAAAAGAGTTGTGGAATGCACTTGAGAAGAAATATAAGACAGAAGATGCATGCTTGAAAAAGTTTGTGGTCGCAAAGTTTTTAGACTATAAAATGACAGATAGTAAAACTGTTGGATCACAAGTGCATGAACTTCAACTTATTCTCCATGATCTGATTGCTGAAGATATGGTAGTAAATGAAGCTTTTCAAGTGGCTGCAATGATCGAGAAGTTGCCTCCTTCGTGGAATGATTTCAAGAATTATCTAAAGCACAAGCGTAAAGAAATGAAGCTTGAAGATCTTGTGATTCGACTCAAGATTGAGGAAGATAACAGAAATGCCGAAAAGAAGTCGCGTAAGAGTTCAACAATCATTGGAGTTAATATTGTTGAAGAAGCTCCTACCAAAGACAAAAAGAGAAAGAAGTCCAACGGGCAGAAGTCAGAACAGGCCAAGAAGAAATTCAAAGGCAACTGTTATAATTGTGGCAAGGCTGGTCATAGATCTTCTGATTGTCATGCTCCAAGAAAGGACAAAAACAAAGGCAAAGGCAAAAATCAAGCAAACATCGTGGAAAAAATGGAAGATGTAGATGACTTGTGTGCAGTGATATCGGAATGTAACTTAGTTGGAAATCCCAAGGAGTGGTTTATCGACTCAGGTGCCACTAGACATATTTGCTCTGCAAAAGAAGCCTTTGCAACATACACTCCTGCTGAGTACGATGAAGATTTATTCATGGGAAACACATCAACAGCAAGGATTGCAGGAACTGGCAAAGTAATGTTGAAAATGACATCCGGCAAAGTGTTGACTTTAAACAATGTTCTGCATGTCCCTACTATTAGGAAGAATTTAGTTTCTGCTGCACTATTCGTTAAGAACGGGTTTAAGTGTGTCCTAGTTAGTGATAAAGCTGTAATAAGTAAGAATGAAATGTTCATAGGAAAGGGCTATCTCAATGAGGGTCTTTTCAAACTAAATGTAATGGTTATTGATAGTATCAATAAAAATTCTGCTTCTGTTTACTTATTGGAGTTAAGTGATTTATGGCATGCCCGTTTGGGACATGTTAATTACAAAGCCTTGCGAAAATTGGTTAATTTAGAAGTATTGCCTGATTTTAAATGCGATAAGTCGAAATGTGAAATTTGTGTGGAAAGTAAGTTTGTTAAACATCCTTACAAGTCTGTTGAAAGAAATTCTAAAACTTTAGACTTAATTCACACAGATATATGCGATATGAAGTCAACACCATCTCGTGGTGGAAAAAAGTACTTTATAACTTTCATTGATGACTGCACTCGATTTTGTTATGTATACTTGCTTAATAGTAAGGATGAAGCAATTGATGCATTTAAGAAATACAAAAATGAAGTGGAAAACCAATTGAATCTAAAGATAAAAATGATTCGGAGTGATAGGGGTGGAGAATATGAATCTCCTTTTGCAGAAATATGTTTGGAATATGGTATTATTCATCAAACTGCTGCACCTTATACACCACAGTCAAATGGTTTGGCAGAACGGAAGAACAGAACATTAAAGGAAATGATGAATGCCTTAATGATCAATTCTGGTTCACCGCAAAATCTTTGGGGGGAAGCCATTCTTACAGCTAATAAAATACTCAATAGAGTACCCCATCGAAAAACACAATCAATTCCATATGAGTTGTGGAAAGGAAGAAAACTCAACTTGAAATATTTTGAAGTGTGGGGGTGTTTAGCCAAGGTAGAGGTTCCTTTACCGAAGAGGGTTAAAATTGGACCCAAAACAATAGATTGTGTCTTTATTGGATATGCTGCGAATAGTAAAGCCTGTCGATTTTTGGTTCACAAATCTGATAATCCTGAGATTCATGTTAATACGATAATTGAATCAGATAATGCAGAGTTTTTTGAAAACATTTATCCGTATAAAACTGAAAGTGAGTCAACAAGTGATAGATCTAAGCGACCACGAGAAGAATCAATGGAAAATATTCTAACTAGTGAGGAACCTAGGCGAAGTACTCGACAACGAAAATCTGTTTCTTTCGGACCAGATTTTGTAGCACTATTGCTTGAAAATGAGCCTCAAACATTTAAAGCAGCTATGTCTTCGTCAGAGTCAACTTATTGGAAAGAAGCAGTAAATAGTGAGATTGAATCAATTTTAAGCAATCACACTTGGGAATTGACTGATCTTCCTCCAGGAAATAAACCTTTAGGATCAAAATGGATCTTTAAAAGGAAAATGAAACCTGATGGGACTATTGACAAATATAAGGCTAGACTGGTAGTCAAAGGGTACAGACAAAAGGAAGGTCTGGACTACTTTGACACATATTCTCCAGTAACAAGGATAACATCAATTAGGATGTTAATAGCACTTGCAGCAGTGCATGATCTTAAAATCCACCAAATGGATATAAAGACAGCCTTCTTAAATGGAGAGTTAGAGGAAGAAATTTACATGGAACAACCTGAAGGGTTTATAGTTCCTGGTAAAGAAAAGAAAGTGTGCAGACTTGTGAAGTCACTTTATGGACTCAAGCAAGCACCCAAACAATGGCATGCTAAATTTGATCAAGTAATGTTAGCAAATGGATTCAAGATTAACGAATGTGATAAATGTGTTTACATCAAAAATGTTATGAATCATGAAGTCATTGTTTGTTTGTATGTTGATGACATGTTAATAATGAGTAAAGAAATTGATGATATAAATGCTACTAAGCGCATGTTGTCATAAGTTCGATATGAAAGACTTAGGAGTTGCTGATTTGATCTTAGGGGTCAGAATTATCAAAACTCCCCAGGGACTAGCATTATCTCAATCTCATTATATTGAAAAAGTATTGGATAAGTTCAATTACTTGAATTTCAATGTAGTCAAAACTCCAATTGATTTAAGTTGTACATTTAAAAAGAATGAAGGTCAAAGTGACTCTCAATTGGAATATGCCAGAGTGTTGGGAAGTTTGATGTATATTATGAATTGCACACAACCAGATATAGCATGTGCTATTAGTAAATTGAGTCGGTACACTAGTAATCCGAATCAAACTCACTGGATGGCTATGAAACGTGTGTTGGGTTATCTAAAATGGACACAACATTATGCTTTGCATTATAATAAATATCCTGCTGTGATTGAAGGATATAGTGATGCAAATTGGATCACCGGGTCAAATGATGTAAAATCCACGAGTGGTTATGTATTCATACTTGGTGGAGGAGCTGTCTCTTGGAAATCTTCCAAACAAACATGTATTGCTCGCTCCACAATGGAATCTGAATTCATTGTTTTGGATAAGACTGGTGAAGAAGCAGAATGGATCCGGAATTTCCTAGAGGATATTCCATTCTGGCCCAAACCTGTCGGACCAATTTGCATACATTGCGATAGTCAAGCAGCAATAGGTAGGGCAGGGAGCGTTATGTACAACGAAAAGTCTCGTCATATACGACGTAGACATAACACCATAAGACAACTGCTCTCTAGTGGAATTATCACAATTGACTATGTAAAGTCAAGCGATAATGTGTCAGATCCACTAACGAAAGGCCTAGTGAGAGAGGCGGTTGAAAGATCATCTAAGGGAATGGGTTTACGGCTTAAGAATGACGGTAACTCTATCTAGCAGATTGGAGATCCCAAGAGCTAGATTCAAGGAGAAAAACAAAGTTGTGGCTGACGGTTTGACATTGTCAAATAACTCAATCCATTCTCATGATGAAGACAATGTTCAGGAAAAGGTTAAGACTTTAAGGCTTGTTAATGAGGTAATAAAGCTTAAAGTTTTTAATGATTTGCTAAGTTTGGTAGATTTTACCAAATAGTGTATCTACGAGATGACACGGTTAGAAATCACCCATGTGAGTGTGAAGTGGAAGCCGCTTCAAAGAGAATTTATGTCAAAAGCCTATTCTCTATACACTCATGAAACCAGGAGGTGTTCATGGCTGAAACGAACACAACCGTAAGAATCATAAACAGTAAAGGGTTAATTGTGTGACATATGGTTGTCTAGGTATACATCAAAGTTCGACGGTTCAAAGATATCACATCTACCGATTGACCGAGTATATCCGACATATGTTCACTACGGAAAGTCCAAGGGGAAACCTACTTATCCAGATCCAATTAATCCTTGCTTGTAAAGTACACAATTGTCCGTGCATTCCTATGTTATAACTATTCCCCATCAATGTGGGGGATTGTTGGGTATGTAGCAAGAATTGATGGGAAATAGAGGGAAGGAGAGGAATTTGAAAGGTTTAGAACTTGAAAGGTTGGGAACTTGAAAAGTCCTCTAATGCTTTATTGAAAAAGGCAATAGTCCCTCATCGGTAATGGAAAGGAAAATAGGAGAGTTTAAATAAATAAACACTCCTATTAATTGTTAAAAGGGTTGGAAAGAGGGACCCCCCTCGCGCCGTCGTCGTCGCTCGCTTCGGCTTCGGCTTCGGCTTTGGCAAATGATCGATCGAGAGATAATTTTTTGGACAAAATTTATTTTAATTATTTATTAATTAATTTAAATGGCCAAAAATTATTTTCAATAAATTAGTTGATAACCGAAATGTTTTCAATTTTTTAGTTAAAACCCGACCCGACTCGGATCCGCGCGAGTGACCCGTTTTAAATTCCGTTATATTCAAAATTTCCCGCCATGACTGTTCTGAAAGGTTGCAACTTTCAGGAACAGTCAATACCATTTGAAAGTTTGCAACCTTTCATTAATGGTCGTGTTAATTCTGAAAGGGTTGCAACCTTTCAGAATATATTCTTCTTGCCTATAAATACCATTCAGTCTTCAAAATATTGATTACGAATTTTTCTGATCTTCCTTCTTCTTAAAATCACATATTTCTTCGTGTACTTTCCTGCTGTGGATTGATTCGCTGACAGTAAAGTTTTTGGTATCTATACTCTACTGATTAAAATCATTTTACCCTGGGAGGTTATATTCCAAATCAAACCTCGGATACTAGAGGGGAATAATTTCCTTAAGGGGACACTGTGAATTCAGTGGACTTGATTTTCTTCCTAAATTTTCAATAAGTGGATTCCAGATTCTGGTACGTTTTTACAGATTAAATTATTTTTTTACAAATAAATTTCTGTTCATCTTATTTACTGGTTATAAAAATTCTCAGTTACTTCGTGTTTCTGAATAATTTATTAGAACCAGTAATTTCTAATTTTATAACACAGATTGGCAACAATTGATAATATAATATAAAACACATTCCTTAGCTATTGATGATTTCCTATTATGCCTTGTTCTCACTTGTTTCATCGAGACGAGCCATTATTGCCCTATTTGTAGCTTTGAGATGCCCATGGAGGAACATAATTAAATTTTACCTTTTATCATAGAGGGTAAAGATATATAGGAGCGGTTTTAAGCAGTATCAAGTCTCACATATTTTTAATGTTCTTTAAAATCAATGGGATATATATATATATATATATATATATATATAAAGAGAGAGAGAAAGAGATGGATAGATAAATAGATAGAGAGAGATATGCATGAATATATGAGTAATTACTTGCGTTTAAGAATCTTTGTTTTATTAGTATATATGATTATTTCATCTGTTTCGTGCGTTTTTTTTTAAAAAAAATTATTTAAGCAATGACCCTATCTAGGTGAACTTGGTCTTGATTTTAAGAGCTTTATAACTAATTATCGCGAATAGATTTGTTTTTGGGACCCAACGGATTCATTGAAAATGAAAAGGTCATTTTAGGGATAATGACATCATAGTCCCGGCAAGGGTTGAAAGTTGTGGTGGAACAGAGGGAGAGTGAGTAAAGTTCAGATTGAAAAAGGAATCTGAGATCAACGGTTGGGATTGATTCTACTTGAAGTGCGTTGTCAGAGACGATAATGGAAGCTATGAAAAAAAGAATTGTATAAGATAATGGTTAAGATAGGTCCATCACTTTTGTATTAGGAGTGTATATTCACATTTCCTCTTCTATACAACTTTTTCACTACCTCTCTCCAAACCACTCATCAATTTACTCCTTAATTCTCTACCTATCTCCAAATTTTTAAATTTTAAAACTTTGAATAATCTTTCCTAACCCTCCCAATCTTCCAAAATAAGGTTTTTTTTTTTTTTAATTTTCGTTAGTTTGAATTTTTTGTATTTATATAATCTTTTCATTCTTCGATTTTTTTTTCACAGTTCGACAACTAACGAATTCATTGAAACAATCAGTCTAATTATGACGGAAGAATCTTTATCAAAGAAAATCACTAGAGGTATACATTTGCATATAAAAAAATTGGTTGAGAATCCATCTTTTACGTTGTATTTAACTCAAGATTTTGAATCATTTATAAGTTCTATTGCGAAATCTGAAGTTTTTGATTCAAACATACAAAGAAAGAGATTAAATCTAAATTTATCAATGACCTATCAATACGGGATTAAACGACTCCAAGTTGTAAAACAATAGTGTACAAAAAGCATATTCAAGCAAAAATGTCTCAAAAATGGATGATTATGTTGAAATGGATCAACAAGTAGCAGACGATTTTGAGGTATAGCATGTTTTCATTTTTCCTTTTTGTATTTGGATAATTTAAGTTATATGACACAATAAATGAATTGTAATCTCATATAATTGTACTTATTTTATAATTAACATCAAGCGTATATGTATGCATTACTAGTGTGTTATTGTTTATAATTAGAGCAACTTTCACATATAGCAAATAAAAAATTCATAGTTGTATGTTATAGCAAAGTTTGCATAATTGCGCTTCATAAAAAACATAGAAACTGTATAATTCGCTATACATATAAAGCTGAAGCAAATTGTATAAAACGAAGTTTATAAAACAAGAAAGAGAAAGACAGTTGGGCAGAAAACTGTGTAAAAATGAAGTGTATAAAACGAATTGTATTATTACAAGTGTATAGAACGATTATATACAATTTGAATTCGTATAAAATGAGAAAGAGAGAAAGACAAAAGAGACTTGACAAGGAATATACAATTGAATCGAATTGTTTAAAATGAGAAAGAGAGAAATTAGATACAATTTGAAAATTGTATAAAACGAGAAAGAGAGAAAGACAAAAGAAACTAGGCAGGGGAGTATTTTTATTGTATAATTATTAGTGTATAGGACGAAAATATATGCACTTGCATGTGTATATACAATTTTCTCACGCTTTATACAAATAGAAACACAATTTATACATTTCGCTTTCGTTTGTATAAGTGAGAAAGGCGAGGGTGGCAAGCGAGATTTGAGAGAGTGGCGAGCGAGATCTGAAAGAGGGGAGAGAGAGGAGCAAAAATATATGTATTTATAAAATTTTCTCTGCTTTATACAATTAGAAACAATTTTTATATACTTGTGTTTGTATAAAAAGTGAGAAAGCGAGCGAGATATTGGAGGAGAGTGGCGAGCGAGATATTTGGGAGAGAGGCGCTTGCCAATTTTTTGCAAACGTTTGCTATGGAGCACAATTAAATCAAGCTCTAGCTACTCTATTTATTTAAGGTTATTAGTTTGTTATTATATACAATTTTCCCTTATAATTATAATTATGCAAATCCAATTGATATATACAACTACAACGATTTGTATAAAAAAGTTACGTTATTTATACATAAATATTTAAATTAAAGTTCTTTATTAGGGGGTTCCAATTTATATCCATGCTTACATGTTGCATGTTAGTGTATCATGACACATTGTCGACTATGTATATATTCAAGTCAATGTATAAAATATATTTAAATATATATTCAATTATACAAGTATTTATTATACAAATGAAATAGTGATATACAGAAAAATGGGAAAAGTATTAAAAAAATTATTCAATTATATTAGTTTGTTGACTAAAACTATATAACGACTCGTGTAAAATCTACTAATATACATATTAAATAATAATATATTCAAAATTGATGCAACTAATTGAAAATTACTAAATTAGATTCCACTTGTTGACTTAAAGTATATAACACTGTACTTATACAAACTTCTATAAGCACTCAAAAATTTCCATATCATATTAATTTGTTGACTTAAAATATTAAAGTCATTAAATACACAAATAATTGTAAAATATATAAACTAATCGAATTAGTCAAATTTTTTTAATTACATTCACTTATTGACTTAAAATATATAACGACTTGTATAAAGTATATCTAATATACAAAGCAAACGGTAATACATACAAATTGTTAGAAGTAATGAAAAATTACTAAATTATTTTAATTTTGACTCAAATATATAACAACTTGTATAAAATCTATCTAATATACAAACCACATACTAATATATGTAGATTTATACAAATACTTATTATTAGTCAATTTTATACACCTAGTTGATTAATATTTATACAGAATTGTATAAAATCTATTTATTATACAAAATATAAACAGTAATATATACAAAATGATACAACTAAATAAAAAACACTCAATTAAATCTTTAGACGAAAACTCGGTCACACAATCTTAGCCTAAAGTTTGATACCAATTATAGAAATCTACAAATTATTTTCAAACAAATTAACTACTCCATATAGAATGTTTAATCGATATCTGTGGTCAATAACATAAATACAAATTAAAGACGAATTAACCAAGAAATATATGAAATCATATACGTTAAATGTAGTCAGAAAAATATGCAACTCATACTGAGTAGATTCTTGTGTTTACGTTTTTGTTGTTCAAGCCACAAAAATAAATTAATCATTTTTGTTCTAATACAGAATAAGTTTTGATTTAAGGAAAACAATGAATAGTCATCAAAAGGGAGAAGTCTTATTTTGTAACGTATCCTAATTATACTAAATTACCTTTAATTAAGGCATTCCTCAATTAATGCATAATTAGTTGGAAAAATTGTATATAATAGCAAACTAATAACCTAAATTAAATGGAATAGCTAGGGTTTGATTTAATTGTGCTCCATAGCAAACATTAGCTAAAATTTGCCAGCGTCTCTCTCCAAAAAATCTCGTTCGCCACTCTCCATTCTCGCTCGCCTCTCTCGCTTTATACACAGAAGTGTATAATTTTGTTTCTGTTTTGTATAAAGCGAGAGAAAATTGTATATACACATGCAAAAATGTATATTTTCGTGTTATACACTTAATTATACAATTTACAAACATATTACTTCAAATATTGCAGAAAAAGGCCAACGAATTATACAATTGCGAATTATACAATTGCAGTGAAATACAATTTTCTCTAGCTTTATACAACAGAAGTGTATATATTGTGTTTCTGTTTTTGTATAAAGCGAGAAAAACATATATCTTCTTGCTATATACTTATAATTATGCAATATACATACATTTTAATTCAGTTCAACTGTATGCAAAACAAATTATACAATCGCAGCGAAATAGGCCAGCGAATTATACAATTTAGGCCAATAAATTATACAATTTAGGCCAGCGAATTATACAATTGTATATGTATAGCAAATTATATAGTTTTGTGTTTGCTATGGAGCACAATTATGCAAAGTTTGCTATGGCATACAAATATGGATTTTTTGTTTGCTATATGTGAAAGTTACCCTTATTAGTTTGATAAAATTAAACAGATTATTTTGTATAATTAGTTATAAATAGGTCGAATTATACAAATCATAAATATAATAGTTATTTAAACTATAGCTATGATACGTAAATAGGTAAACTATAGTTAAGCAGACCTATTATGTTTCCTATTGTAGCTGTTTGTGAAATTTTCCCTAGATAATATAAAAGAAACAATTCAGTCAAACCGTGAAAAAGTGAAATCAATCAATTCAAAACGAAAATAGTTAGAATCAATGACATTACATAACTTTCAACCATGAGTTTACTATGAATAAAGCCTAAAATTTCATTATTTTGGCTTAGAAGAAAGAGAATTGTCATATACATTCATATACATGAAACCGATAAGATAAATATATTCACCTTGACATTATTACTTTCATAAGTAAATTATAAACATATTTTGATGAAACACGTATAAGATCTTTAAAATTGTTTATAAAAACATTATATTATGCATATATAATAATAAATACATGTATATAATATTGTCGATTTGGTTATTTCTTTGGATTTTATTGAACAAAATTATAATCAACTGAAATAATATCGATTTTTAAAATCTAAAAAAAACACCCAACCAAATAAAATTGATTTATTTAATTGATTTGATTAGATTTAAATCGATTTTTATTCCAACTGGGAATACCCTTAATCACCATTAAAAAATTAGCACTCACATTTTTTTTAATTAAGAATTGAACCTAAGAAAATAAGTCTGTTGATTACTTCCATGATTATAGGTAGATATGTAAAAATTGAATCAACTAAAAAAAATATTACAGTATAAATTTATTGATAGTGAATTATTAGGCTAACAATTTTTAAATGGTTTTGTAAGTTTTTTTTTTTTTTTTTGGAAAAAGTATCTAATTAGATTTACAGTTATATAATTTCTACTAATTTAATTTAAGCTTTTAAATGATTATTTATTAATGAAAAAAAAAACAAATATATTGTCATATTATCATAAACGGTATGGAGATAATCTCCGTCATACTTTTGGAATATTGGTGTCCCTACCGTCTAAAAACTAGAACATATGTGTCGTTCGCTCTAACGGAAGACTAAATAGGGACACATGACACAATCTTATCCGTCGATCCGATATTCAATAAATGTTGGATCGGTATGCCCATTAGTATAAAGGGAAAATTAGCAAACTAGTCAAAATTAATAACTTAATTAGTAAAAAATTCACTACTTTAAAAATATTAGTAAAAATGTCACAAATGTCATTATTTTGAAAAAGAATATGTATCCTAATTAAATTCCTATTTTATCTCTTATTACCTACACATTTTCCAACTAATTATATATATATATATATATATATATATATATATATATATATATATATATATATATATATAAAATTATTTTACTTACCTTTCCATGTATATCTCATAGATCACTTTTCCCAACTATCTCATTCACGTTTCCCCGTAACTCTCTCTTCCAAATTTATCTTAATGTAAAAAAAAGAAGTTTTATGTCTTCCATATCTTCCTTTCATATTATCTCCAAACCTTGAAATCCCTATTTTATCTGCTACCAATATTTATCTTATCTTCTATCGTTTTATTTGTTGGTTTTTAATTTTCAAATACTCGATTCACACAAATTCCACTAATGTATTTCATCGTTATCTTTTTTTCCCCTGATTTTATTGCTTCTAAATCATTCATATTTGGTGAAAGTTTGATAATTCACGATTAGACCTCTAAAACACTCTTCAATGGATTATTCTAAGAGAGTTACTAGAGGTATTCACCTTAATCATCAGATTTCTAGTGATTTTCCATCTTTTAATCTATGTATTACTCAAGAAATAACGGATGATGAGGATCTGCTTCTAAAATGATGAAGGAGAGACGATCAGAACAAAGTCTTCCTCAAATTCAGATTGAAACCGTAATAGTTGATGAAGAGGTATTTAATTATTTTTGCATGTTGAGTTGAAGTTAAAGAACAATTTGTTCAATAATTTGTATTGAATATATTTGTAAATGTCTTATGTACAATGTGTAATATTTGTTAGTTTGTATTTTGTATTCCATTGCTTTTTAATGAATTTTAATTGGATTGTTTGTATTTACTGTGCTGTATTTCTTGGATTTGTGTTGTATGCTATGTAATTTTTGTATTTTTGTTGTATGCTATTTATTAATGAATTCATCTTGGGTGGTTTTGAATTTGTATTGTATTCTATGTAAATACACATTGTAATGCTATTTGAATATTTTCGAAATTAAAGTAAATACATTTTAATTTACGGATACATTTAACATGAATATGATATTTCATTTTTTTATTAATGAATTTTAATTGGATTGTTTGTATTCACCATTGTGTATTTGTTAGATTAGTGTTGTATGCTATGTAATTATCATGTATTTGTAATATTTGTGTTGTATGCTATTTTAATGAATTCAGTTTGGGTGATTTGTATCAGTAAAGTAATTATACACTTTGTAATGTTATTTATATGTTTTCAAAGTTAAAGTAAATACATATTAATTGTATTCACTGTATTCTTACATATGTCATTTACTCAGGCTACTGCATTTACATGCAAAAATCAACCCATGATTGTACCCCACATTCACTGTTATGTTAATCATGAAATTAATACTCAAATGTCGAACCATCTTACTGTGCAACAATATATCATGTTTTGTAAGAATACAATACATGAAGTCTGCTAACATATACGTATTCACAACAATCACTTACAAGATACATAACATTCATCATATCCATTTCGATAAGGGTTAACAATTTTTTTGTATCCAAGTACTTGTTTTATGTTATGAACAAAACTTCATACTAGTAATAAATATGTGTATTCACAATAATGCTTAAATCATGTTACCAGCAAAACTGCATTCTTCATATTTTAAAGAAGTCACTCAACATATACGTATACTAAACAAAAATATTAAAGTTGTATCCATTTCAGAACAATCACTTACAACATACATTACATTGATCATATCCATTTTGGTAAGGGAAACAACTTATTTAAATAAATTGAAATTAAATGAAATTGCATATTGTCGTCAAAAGATTGTATCTGCTCCATTTCGTATTCTGTCAGGGATACAATTTATTTCAAAACATTATTCATGTATTCAAACAAAAACATTGGTATTCATATTAACCAACCAAAACAAAAAATTAACAAACCAAATATTCATACGTTATTCATAGTTCATACAATTTACAACAAAAACAGAATAGAGACGAAACCAGAAAATGGAGGAAAACAGATTACTTATTTTTGTATTATATCAATTTCAATTATACGAAAACAGAATACTATGATTTACAATTAATTCAATTAAAATTTAAATTACTTGAGCAATTAGAAAAAGAATAAGGAAAAAGCAATTACATCGTCAAATTTTAAACAATTTATTCAAACTTCTAGTAGCAAAAATCCTTCTCAGGTTTGCTCTAAAATCTTTCGTACCAATCAGAAACAAAAAAGATTTTTGAATTGTATGGGAATATTAACTATTAAAATTTGGGAGAATTCATCAGCTATTAGGGTGTCGTTTGATTTTTTGGATTTTAAATTTTTTGTAACTGATGAGTGTTTTAAGCAATACTTATTTTTCTCTCCCCTTAATTTCTCCTTTCAATTTTTAAATATTTGTATTCTCTCAATTAAAATAAATAGAAAATAAATTAAAAAGATACATAATAAACTAAAATTGTGACAATTTTACTAAATAATGAAAGTATTGACAATGGATCCTGTTAAATGTCAAAATAATGACATTTAAAAAAAATTCCCTAGTATGAAGGGTATATGTGTTATAGTTTTTGGACGGCAATGACACCAATATCCCAAAAGTATAACAAATCACATCTGCATACCATTAACGATAGTTCAAGAGTATATTTATCTTTTTTCGATTTATTAATTATTTATCAGATGAATTCAGATACATTAAAATACATCACTTCTTAAAATAGCCTAACGTAAAGTTTTTACCACATAATTATCTCACTAAAATAAAGTCCTCTCACTTAAATATTCTCCTAAAATAGAGATTAACACCTAATTATTTTCCTAAAATAGAGTCTTACTCACTTAATTATCTTCCTAATTTATTCTTATTTCCATAAAATAAAGTCCCTCGACTTAATTATTTTCCTAAAACAGAGTCCTGCCACTTAATTAGTTCCCTAAAATAGAGTTTTACATAATTATCTCCTTAGTTTATTCTTTTCACTCCAAATCAGCTCAATTCTCTGTTAATTTTATTACATCCCATGTACCGACTCCAATAGGAGTGTGCAATTGTGTCTTCCCATGATCGGAGTCCAATGTGCAAAATTTGAACTGGAAAAATATTATTAGTTTATTATTGTTGGGTTAACAGGTTAATGATTTTATAAAAAAAGAATTATCAAATTATCAATTCAATTTTGATATTTTATATTAGTTTATTGGGTGATCAAATAACTCATTAAGACTATAAGAATTTACTATTTTATATCTACATAAATATAAAATATTAATGTCAATACCTTAAATAATATAGTTTTTGTTCTTTAGCCTATAATTCACACTTCATAGTGAATTTGAGTTCACAATTTTGCATTATACAAATGAAAAAAGAATAAATATACCCTTGAACTATCGTAAATAGTATGCATGTATCCTCTATCATACTTTTGGGAATTGTTGCTCATCCTGTCAAAAAACTAGAGCATATATGCCATCACTCTAACAGAACAATCTTATCCGTCGATATGATATTTAATAAATATCGGATCAGTGGATAAGATTATGACACGTGTATGTTTGTTAGTATAAAGGTTATATATGCTCTAATGTGGACGGTAGGGGCACCAATTTCACAAAAATATGACAGAGGGTATATGCAGACCATTTACAATGGTTCAAAGGTATATTTGTTCTTTTTCCCTTATACAAAAGATCAAAACCTAAAGTAAGAACCTTATTCCTCTTAATTTTTCTTGTGTTATACTTGTATAGTAATATTCATGGTAGTTATTACTATTCTATTTTATGAGTGTTTGTAAAACTATATTATTGTTTTATCGATCAAATTGTTGGAG
This sequence comes from Solanum lycopersicum, assembly GCF_036512215.1. Classification (NCBI taxonomy): domain Eukaryota; kingdom Viridiplantae; phylum Streptophyta; class Magnoliopsida; order Solanales; family Solanaceae; genus Solanum; species Solanum lycopersicum. The sequence goes on along the minus strand of NC_090801.1, from coordinate 48,252,401 downwards.
AAAATATATTTGTTCTATAAATATTTTTTTATTAGTTGAATAAAAAATTAAACAATTAAGAATCAAAATAAATAAATCGAAAACTGAAAAAAGATATTTTTATTTTAATTATTAGGTTATGGTAAAATGAAACGCCAGTTGTATAACTCAAACTCCCAATCAAAAAGTTTCTATGAAATCACTCCGAAATCGTTTGGTGTGAAGAATACTATCATATAGTCCTGAGATTAAACTAAAATGTCATTTTCACATTACTTTTCACATTCATGTATATTTACATTATTTTTAATATCATGTATATAAGTAACATTCACAATCTTTACTACTTATTTTTATGATAATTCTTGATATCTTTCTATTAATAAATTACACAACATAAATATAATTTTCATCTATAAATTTAATAAACTAATTTTTATGTTTATATATATATATATATATATATATATATATATATATATATATATATATATATATATATATATATATATATATATATATAAATTTCTCATAAATCCTCTTTTACTTTAAAAAACATAAGGTGAAATTTTTTTCATGTAGATAAAAAGAAAATTTTATTTTTAAATACGTAAAAAGGATTTTAAAAAATTTCCTTAAACTATGCGAAAAAATAAAAATGTCATCCCTTTGTAGTTTGATCCAAAAATGTCCTTCTGTCAATACTTTGATCCACAAACTCTCTTATTTTTATTTAATGGGTCAAAATACTGATTTTCAAATAAAATATATTATTAATTTTCCTTTTTAATACATTCTTTTCCTAATAATATCTTTTAAATTAAAAATTGTTATTTTACTTCAGTTCAGATAAAAATAAAAAATGAAAATATTTCTTATGATGAATATATATTTCTAATGGACATTTTTGAACCAAAGTATTGAAGGTAAGAGCATGTTTAAGCCAAACTATAAACGGAGAACAATTTTGTTCCTTTTACATTGTTTAAAGACATTCTTAATCCTTATTCCTTTAAATACATACTGTACTTTATATTATGAAATACAAACAGTAAAATATTAAAGCTAAATAAAATTAAAAAAATATTTTTAAGAATAAATAACAAAGAGTCTGTTTGGATGGGAGCTCTAAAGCTTGCCAACATAAAAAATTTATATCATGCATATAATTTTTCCAACATTAAAAATTCTATTTGTGTTCAAATCAAACGATTCCTTCATTTATTTCATCATCCCATGCATCAATCATTAAAGTCCAGTTGCCTAGCATAAATTAACTACATCAAAGTCCAGTTGACTCGTTATAATATATTTTTAGTTAAATGATTAATTGTAAACAAATTAAACTATTCATATTCATTGTAAACAAAAATTCATTATACATAATATTCATTTTTTCTTAATAATAAAATATTATTCATTGCTTATTTATTAAAAGTATTCAATATGTAATGGTAAGAGAATAAACTATATAAACAATATAAGAAATTTCTTGAAACGATATCCAAAAATGACTTATATTTAAAAGTCTCAAAATACAAAAGAGACCATTCCAAATGCACACAATTTTTTTTTTGTAGTCGTTGCAACACTAGAACTTTTGAACGCAATAAGAAAAATTAGAGATGAGTTTAAACTAGATGTAATATTTACAAAAACAAGAATCATTATATTGATATATGGTTCTTGTGGAAATATATCATTGAAACAACTGATTTTTTCAATTGACCTAAGTCGGGACTGGTACCTTAGATAGATTATGAATGAAACGAGTATTACTTTAATGAGATTTAACTTTATATTCATACAAATGAGAATGGGATAAATGACGAATAAATAATTTAGAAGAGCATTTTTTTATCGGTTAATAAAAAATCAAACTCTTAAGGATCAAAAATTGATAACCGTAATCTATTTTTTTAGTTATCGATTTAGCACATTTATAACATTGACAAATCGAATAGATAATACATAAATTCAAACTTAACCAACCAATAAGCACCTAGAACCACTAGGTCACACCCTAGAATTCAAACTTATTGTAATTGTGATTTTACCTTTTTAGGTTTATTAAAAAAGTAATATTCGAAAACAATCTCTTTAGTTTCACGGGCTAATAATAAGATCTGTGTACACTCTACACTCCGCAAGATCACCTTGTGAGATTTTAATAGGTGTGTTATTGTTGTATTTAGCAGTTTCAAAACTTTTACTCGAATTCATAATTACTTGTTTGTATGTAAAAAATTAGTTTCAATATCGAAAGTATTTTTCAACGTATACAAATTATGTTTAAGTAGCTAACATAAAGATGCTCTTACAACTATTAGCGTGCTTTATTAATTGATTTCTCTCACTGTGTTCTCTATATTCATTGGAATACAATTAAATGTGGATTAACGTCCGAAAAACTCAACTCCCACTAACAAATATAATCTCATACCTAGAAGGCTCAAATTCTAAGTTATTGGATTAAAAATAAAGGAATACTTACTGCTTCATCATAACTCTTATTAGTACAGAATTAACATATCATTTGTAAGATAAGTCAAATTTATTCATAACTCAAGAGAAACATTTTATTTTTGATAAGATAACATTTATTCAAAGTTCGCCACATTAATTATTGTGTTTTTTTTAATTTTCAATGTCGGAAGTTTAAAATGTAGTCCAGGGGACACATTCATTATCTTGTTTGTGTCCCGATAGCAGCGGATGGCGGAGAGAGATTTTACCTAGTGTGCATCCTGATAGAAGCGGATGGATAACCTCGATTTGCAGGTTTAGCCATGCATGCTTAAATTGTACCCAAAAACCCTGACCCAATAGCTATATTAGTCGGATTGGCCATTCATGCTTAAATTGTTCCCCAAAGCCCTTACCCAATACCCTAGATTCACCGACTTGGCCATTCATGCTTAAATTATTCCTGAAAACCCTTATCCAATACCCTAGATCCACATACTTGTCCATTCATGGCTAAATTATTCCTCAATTCCCTTACCCGATACCCTAGATCCACCGATTTGGCCATGCCTACTTAAATTGTTCTCGAAAACCCTAACCCGATACCCTAGATCCGCCTCTTCCCTCAAGTATGATGGCCAAGCGACTTTGCAGATCTTAATTAACTACAAATCTTGCATATTGTGGTAAGCTATTTACTAGCTTCGTAGGTGAAGTTTATTGGTGATCCGACTTCTCTATTTCGCCAAAAATGGGCATCAAGTAGCCGTAGAAGCATTCAAAATCTGATGGGATTTGAGCCAGCCCATGTTTCTCCTAAACCACATGTTAGTTACAACTTTGTTCCCTAGTATGAGTCGACATCTAAAAATATCGGAACTGTGGCTGAAATTTTTTCCAGACTGACCAACTAATAAAAATTATGGGCCTAAGTATGAACAATATGTGAAAACCCGAATATTATCCAGCTCAAGTCTCAAGTTTCTGGTTTTCACATGTTGTTTGATACTTGGGCCCATTATTTTCATGAGCTGGTTGGTCTGGAAAAATCTCAGTTTAAGTGCCGATACATTTAAATATGGGCCGATACCGGGGAATAAAGCTGTAACTAACAGGTAGTTAAGGAGAAACTTGGGTTTACTTAGATCCCTTGAGATTTTGATAGCTTAAATGATATCATGGAGTAGATTGCACATTATCGAACAATATGTGAAAACAAAAATATTCCCAGCTCTTGTGTCAAGTTTATGGAATTCAGAATTTTGTAGGAAATTGTGGCAAGCCATTATTAATAACATTTCGCACTTGTACACATATTAGATGGGCATTGCACGGGCCCACCTTATATATTTATACACAAGCTATTTTAAGAACATATAAAGGCTTTGTCATATAAATACAAATTGAGTATAGAAACAAAATAGCTCCCCCTTCAGGCTTAAAAAAACTTAACAAAATAGCTCCCCCTTCAGGCTTAAAAAAACTTTGTATAAAATCTTTAATTTGATGAGGTTCCACCTGATTGAATTAGTCCATAGAATACCATTTTTGGGTCATTCTTGCAGCACTTTGGTCATATTCCAATAGATTCTTGTATCTTCACGGTAAGAACTTCACTAAGCAAATTCATCTTTCCTCCAAATTGAAAAAGGGGTCACCTATAATGGAAGACAAAGTATGTGCTTTTGGACAGATACATATATCAAGAAGAACTTAAAAGTTATAGTAAGAATATTTTATTTTTCATAAGCAATGAAAATAATTCATTCTATGGTCCAATTGAGTCTCTTCTTTAAATATAAACTCTCTATTTCAAATGAGGACATATCAAATACACAAAAGTAGAGAAAACTCTTGTTTACAATCAACATGTGCTCTACATAATCTTAAACGATAAGCAAATTAAATACCTGAAACATATAATATGAAATAATGCAAAAAATAAATGTAAGATTACGTATTTTATACCTCTCACTAATGAATATTTCCTATTCATTTCCTTTACCGCATCTGAAACTCCAGTGATAGTCCCTTTAGGTTTCCCAACACTGCAAGCCAAATTCATGGATGAGCATTTCACATTATTAGGGACTTTGAAAATCAATGCCCGAGCCTATATCATTACGGGCAAAATTAAGTATACTAAGTGGAACAGAAATGCTAAAGTTTTATATATATATTTGAAAAGTCAATATATTAAGTTGTAAGCAAATGTCGATATCTAGTAAGCTTAAAGCAATAAGCAAAGTGAAACCATGCACTCACAAAGAAGATTAGTTTTTCATCAAATTTGAAATGTAAATTTAGCGAGGATTTGCTTAAAAGGAAAAAAGTGTGCTATTAAACTATTCAAGAACATTCACCAAAAGGAGATATTATATCACAATTTAAAAGGAAAGCAAGAATGAAAATGGAAAAATTGGAATTTGAACTTGCCTTTGGCTACGTGTCCTTTGGACCCTTCGCCTTCCCACCACCCGTGGAAGCAAGCTCCCTATGTTGGAAAGTGGGGGGAAGAATGCACAGAGGAATTTACCATGAAAAACAAGTGGTCTAAGGAGACGCCCATCATAACTCCCAACAAGTATAAACGATTCACAAAACAGTCATCATAGTTAAAAACCTTTAATATAAGATTAACTTGGACATTGTTTGTGATCTCAAATGACCGATTGTGATAACTTATTCATCATGCTACTAATGTGACAATGATTAAAATCAATTCATAAATAAGAAGTTATAGTGCTTAAACTTTGGAATGTAAAGAAAGATTAAACAGAAGTTGTAGGTTGATCATTCTACAATATGATTAATTAGCAAAAAAATATATAATAGAAAACTTGTTTGACAGAAATGTTCAACTATATTGTCCACATCTAATTAAAATCAAATAAACAACACAGAATTCTAGAAAATTTTTAGATTTGTATTCAAGAATTTTCATTCAGGAAGAAGACCGAGACATCCAATTAAAAAGTTTTATGTAATAAATAGTGTTGGGAAGTAGGAGAACCAATAAAGTAGTTTTGATGATTAATAAAGTGAAGGCATTGTGTCGTATGTGTACAATTATGAGAGATTGCAGTAAAGAAGAAAAAGTGCAGAATTGTAAAAAAAGAAGGAAAAAAAGGAAACAAATATGGAAAGAAATAAAGAAGGAAAGAAATAAAAAAGTAGCAATTCATCTTAGAGAAGGAAAGAAATAAAGAAGTTATAATTCAAGTCAAATAAGGAAAGAAGTAAATATAGACAAATTCAAGAAGGAAAAGGATTTGTAATTCCTTTTCTTGTAGAAGTTGAAGACAAATCAAACTCTATAAAAGGATCAAGAAGTTGAAGGAAAAAAGCATCTTTGCATGAACACAAATCGAGAGAATTTATCAGCAAAGCCAGAACAATAGTCATTGCATATTCACGAAATATATCATCTTGAGAGCAGTATTTTCTCGAGGAAAAACGCAGGCCTTCATCACAGAAACGCAAGGAACAAGTTCACCTTCATCAAAGCAGCATAAGGGCCAGGTTCACGAAACCTGTTCCACTCAGAATTATTCAATATTGAAGTCTGATCAATTAAAGTCTAGGGTTATTAGTCTTTGTTGATTTGTTCTAGATATGTAACAAGAAGTGGGTTTGACTTTTTGGGAGTTGAGTCTTGAGAGAATTATAACAAGAAGTGGGTTTGACTTCTTGGGTGGTTAGAGTGAAGAAGAGTTGAGAGCCTTTGTAGACAAGAAGCGAGTTTGACTTCTTGTTGAGTGGAGAGTTTTCGATTATAGTTAATCGAAAAGGGTAGAAGTTTAGAGTTAGATTGAATGATTAACTGAGTTGTAAATCTTGAATTAATATAAAACTTTGGTGTATTTTTTCCCTTCCTTGAGTTAGGAAGGTTTCCACGATAAATCTTTGTTTTATTGTGTTACGACAAAATTACCAGAACCTCGTTCTTGTTCTAGGGGTAAGGTTTCTTCAAATGGTATCAGAGCAGGTCTTTTCATTAAAAGACTAACATCCTGAAAAGGATCAATGGCTGCACCACTTACACCATAAGAAGAAGCTTCTCAAACTCGACCACCACTGTTTAGAAAGTATTATGGATGGTGGAGGAATCACATATGATGGATCATTTACTAAAAGAAAATCCAGAACTATGAGGAGCGTGTTGGACGGTCCAACCATACTCATGAAGAATAGAATTTATGGAACCACTAAAGTACCAAAAGATAGGAAAGAATGTAATGATGTAGATAAACTTGCAATTCAAAACAATGCTAAAGAAAAAAAATCTTGATACACAGAATAGGTCCAGATGAATACCATCGAATATCATCATGTCGAGATGCAAAAGCAATATGGAAAACTTTGCAAACTGCGCATGAAGGAACAACTCAACTAAAGAAGTCTAAAATTGATAAGTTAAACAGACATTACAAACTCTTTCGAATGGCAGAAGGTGAAACAATCCAAGAGATGCAAAGCATGTTCACTGCTATCATTAATGAAATGTACTCACTAGGTGAAATAATTCCCAATAGGAAGGCAGTCAGAAAACTTTTGAGTGTTCTTCAAGAATCTTGGGAAAACAAAGTAGAAGCCATTACTGAAGCCCGTGATCTAGATAAGTTGGCTATGAATGAACTCATCGGAAATCTCATGACCTATAAAGTCAAGAAAAAACAAGAAAAGGAAATTGAAGGCAAAAGAAAGGAAAAGAACCTACTTCTTACAGGCACAACACCAGAATACTTTGAGCACAAAAACATTGTGTTAATGACCAAAAAGGTTCTCAAGAGTGTTAAAAAAGGGACAAGTGTTCCACGGAAGGAACTCTAAAAAAATCACTGAAAATCCAATACATCAAGTATGTCACAAGTGTGAAAGTCCCGATCACTTTGTCAAGCTTTGTCCATTAAAAGCTCTAGAGAAAAAGAGGAATAGTTCGGAGAAAGAAAAGGATATCAAGAATGATAAGTACATTTCCACAAATAGAAGAATGACCAATCAAGAAGCTGATCTTTTAATGAAAAGGGCTTTTGCCGCTATGGGAGACTTATCAAAAGAAGAATCTGAGGATGGAAAATCAGTCACTACTTGCATTAGAACAATCAAGTAAATATGATTTTCTTTCACTCATTGCTGAAATAGATTCTGAAGATGATGAAGAAGATGACAAACAAAGTAAGGTAAGTTTTCATCACATCAAAGTAAATATTGAATCATATTTTAAAAAAGAACTAGAGTCTTTATTGAGTACTCTTATAGATGCATATCAGTCAATCATTTCTGAAAGAGAACAAATGATGGAAAACTTTGCATCTATAATAGAAGTCAATGACAATCTTGAGAAACACAATCACTTTCTTCAAAAACAAATTAAAAGAACATATTAAAATCTCAGAGTTAAGTCACAAGGGCAAAACTCTGCTAGTGAACTTCAATTATCTCTAGAAGAAAAAATAAATTGTTAATTATAAATTGTCAAGCTTTAACAGAAAGAAATAGGTTGCTACAAGAAAATCTTGATCATACCAAATTGGATCTGGAACGAAATCTTAGATGGACGAGGTCCTCTAAAATTTTAACTCAGATTCAAGAAAGGCAAACCACCAGTCGAAGTGGAATAGGTTTTAAAAAACATAATAATCTTGTGTCACACACATTTACATGTCTAAAAGTTTATGCACTCATTCTGGAAATTCAGGTCATTTAATGAATCAATGTAAAATTCTATTTGAAGCTTTTTAGAAAAATGTTAATTTTACCAAAAAGGAAAAGACTGATACGGCTCAGAACTTGGTTCCAAATAAAAATGCTCCAGATAAAAGATTTTCTTATTTACATTTATGGGCTAGAAGAAATCTTATTTATCCTTTTACTCACATAAAGGGGCCCAAGCTAATATGGGTTCCCAAGACTAATCTTTGACTAGTGTTTTAGGTGAAGGTGACAGGGAAAAGTCAATTTGGTCCATGATTAGTGCATACTCCAAACATGTGTTAAAGATGGTAGAAAATTTCCTCTCGCTATTTGATTTTCAAGAAGGAAGTTTCGTCCTTGAAAAGGATAAGAAAAAAGAAAGTGACATGATGTCAAACATATTTGATCATGCAAATTTAGGGAACATCGCAGATGAACCTGGTTCATATCTAACTATCATTGATGCACCTGCAACATGAATTACTGTACTAATTTATGGTTCAGGAGATTGGGTGAATAATAGAGCAATCGGAACAGTAAGAGTATGGTACACCTTTAGGGGGAACTTCGTTGTGTGAACCTGGTCCTTGTTGTTCATTGGAAGGTGTTAAAAATTGACAAGGGTTGGTTCTTTATGACTCAACTTGAGATTCATTTGATATGTGAGAATATGATGATGCGACATTCTAATGAAGGCCTTAAATATGAAGAACTTGAGAAAAATCAGTCAAAGCATGGTCTTATCGAAACAAGTTGATGATTATCATGATTTCCTTTAATAATTTCATGGAGGAATGAAAATGTTACGGAGTAGAGTTTAAAAATAAAGTGATGTTGTACCTCATGTTTCTCTTGATGAAATTTCACATTCTAAGAAAACTGATCAGAACAAAGGAGATGGTGCACAATGGGCATACTGATTTTTTTTATAAATGGCAGTAAACATCCTTTTATTCCTCACTTTAGTAATCATTGTCCCAATTCTTATCCTCAATTCTTTAGACTCTCTGACTCGTTGATGTGCTTATGTCTTTCGTATACTCATGATATCATATGCTTTTGATTTAGGGATGTAAGGGCTTAAACTGGTACATATTTTTTTAATCTGTTTCTCATTGAAGATCTTGATTGTGTGTGAGATTAAGATGACTAATATCCTCATATTAACTAACCATATTGTTAGCAGAAGTGTACTTGAAAGTGTTGCTCAAGTGGCTATGAGTGAAAAATTATATTGCACTCATTGAATATTATTCGAGTTCTTTGGTTATTGATTTTCGATGATGCCAAAAGGGGGAAGTTGCATGATGTGAATTAGTGACATATTTATGCATAGTTTGTCATCATCAAAAGGGGGAAATTGTTGGGGAATGAGAAAACATGAAGTTTGTAGTTTTGATGGATGACAAAGAGTTGTAGTTTTGATGATTAACAAATAGTCTTGATGTGTAACAAATCATTAGTTATCATCATCAAAAAGGGGGAAAATGTTGGGAAGTAGGAGAACCAATAAAGTAGTTTTGATGATTGATAAAGTGAAGGCATGGTGTCATATGTGTACAATTATGAGAGATTGCGACAAAGAAGAAAAAGTGCAGAATTGTAAAAAAGAAGGAAAAGAAGGAAACAAATATGGAAAGAAATAAAGAAGGAAAGAAATAAAAAAGTAGCAATTCATCTCAGAGAAAGAGAGAAATAAAGAAGTTACCAATCAAGTTAAATAAGGAAATAAGTAAATATAGCCAAATTCAAGAAGGAAAAGGATTTGTAATTCCTTTCTTTTTAGAAGTTGAAGACAAATCAAGCTCTATAAAAGTATCAAGAAGTTGAAGGAAAAAACATCTTTGCATAAACACAAATCGAGAGAATTTATCAGCAAAGCCAGAAGAATAGTCATTGCATATTCATGAAATATATCATCTTGAGATCACTATTTTCTGGAGAAAAAACGTAGGCCTTCTTCATAGAAACACAAGGACCAAGTTCACCTTCATCACAGAAACATAAGGACTAGGTTCACGAAGCCTATTTCACTCAGAACTATTGGATATTGAAGTATGATAAATTAAAGTCTAGGGTTATTAGTCTTTGTTGATTTGTTCTAGATTTATTATTGAGTTGTAATAATTCCTAGATTTGTAAAAAGAAGTGGGTTTGATTTTTTGTGAGTTGATTCTTGAAATAATTGTAACAAGAAGTGGGTTTGACTTCTTGGGAGAGAGGTTGTGAGAATTGTAAACAAGAAGTGGGTTTGACTTCTTGGGTTGTTAGAATTAAGAAGAGTTGAGAGCCTTTGTAAAAAAGAAACGAGTTTGACTTCTTGTTGAGTGGAGAGTTTTCAATTATAGTTAATCGAAAAGGGTAGAAGTTTAGAGTTAGATTCATTGATTAACTGAGTTGTAAATCTTGAATTAATATAAAACTTCGGTGTGTTTTTTCCCTTCCTTGAGTTAGGAAGGTTTTCACGATAAATCTTTGTTTTATTTTGTTACGACAAATGTACATGAACCTGGTTCTTGTTCTAGTGGTAAGGTTTCTTCAAATAGCTATAAAACAAATTTCATTATGTGTTATAGCATGAACCTTGAAGAAAGGGGATAATTGTACAAGCCTTATACTCCTATGTGTAACGAAGTTATTTTTCTTTTGTTTTTCAATGTGCTCATTTTTTCTTATGCTTTCTTACTCCTCCTTTTCCTCTCAACTTGGTTTTTGATGCAAGGCAAGTTCCTAATTTATAGTAGTGAGTAATGACTTTTCTAATGTGATTTGGACTTATCAATTTGAATCTGGTCTGATGTTAATTGAGAAATTGAATGTGATTTTTTGGATTTTCATATTATAGGACGGTGAATTCTAGTAGTTTATATGTACACGACCAGTGTAGCTAAGAAAACTTCATTAATATGTCTAATGAAATACTCCTTCAATGAGAACAGAGTTTGTAATATTAGTTCACAAACTTTCAAAAAATTAAACCATGAAAGAGATTTCGAAATGAATAGAAAATTTTAGTACCTGGTGCACTACTGGTCCTTCGGCATCAACATTAGCATGGAAAACCACATATGCAATATCGGCAATGTAAAAATTGTATCAAAGAGAAGCTTTGGTTTATACTTTCACCGGATTGTCACAATAGAGTAGTCTTTATCTTACCAAATAAGAACACTCACATTAGGCCTCTATTTTTCATGCAATCCTTCACCAACAGCATGTTCATGATCTTGGTATGCAAACATTAGTTGGTGATTGTCTTCTCTTGATTTATGAGAGACCCTTAGAATTTCTAAATTTATCCCTACCTCTAAGTATATTTCACAATAGTTGCTTCATCATAGACTATTTTTTTCGGATCATTAACTGTACCTTCCGTTTCCTCACCTAGCTATTGTTGGGCGTTATAAGCGCACACATTAGCATTAACCACATTGCATTTGAGATTCGTGAGGACACTACTCACCTGAGACAATAACCCCGGTCTATCACTTGAGCTATTGACTCATGCACGATCATTAGTTTTTTTTAGCTATTTTCTTAGTATGCTATAAAAAAGGAGTAAGACTATTCCAAATACGATAACTTGGACACATCGTCAAACACCTTGAATTTATACTCATACAAATTTATTTTTGTACATCATCCAGCTGAAGCAGACAAAAGGTTTCTAGTGATCCCGAGAACATGTTGAGTTTTACCTTCAGCTTGTCCACTCTTGTGCTTTCTTTAAGTTGACATAATTATAACCCTGCTTTACGTCTAAATATTATAAATTCTTAATTCCGCGATTATAGGATAAAGGAATACCCACGATACATAATATCGTATTTGTAAACATTTCTAAATATGCAAAACGTAATTCCATGAAACTGAAGATCATCATAAGTGTGCATTTTTCCATATACTTTTTGTTTATTTATTTGCAACTTGCAAGCTCGCCCTTTACTCGATTTTTTTCACATAAAATGAAACTATAGAAAATTTGTATTTAAGAAACTACCAACTTTTAGCTTTAGCAGGAGCCTAATAAAATAGAATAACATGTGTTTTGTAGTAAAAATAAATAAATAAATAAATATATATATATATATATATATATATATATATATATGCTCACTTGTATTAGTTATCATATGCAAATGAATTTTTTTAAGAGCTCAAAATCATTAATCAGAGTGGTGCATGGCCTTTCTCGAGATCTCATCACATCCCCAATTAGTAAACACAAAAAATCTGTGTGTGAAAGTGAGAGAGAAGAAGTAGCTGAGATTTGATGCAAATGGATATTGGATTTCACCTATCAAGGAAAATAGAAAATCACTTATAAACTGACCGACCTATTTAATCATAACAACACTACATAGATTCCTCGTAGCCTCTCATAATTCTCAACAATAATACAAAAAGATGAAATATAAAATTCAAATATAATCAACTGATATCATGAGGTTAAAGCTAAAGTTGTTTCAAGTAATCTAACAGAGTGCGCAAATAAATTTACCTGTATATCTGGAACGTTGAGGCAATAAGAAAATTTGAATAACCAACATACCATCTTTGTTATTTCAGTCCATATAGTTCCTATTGATGGTTCTAACTACCGAGTTTCTAAATTGAATTCTTCAAAAGTAATGTATTTTTGAAGAATTCGACATGGATGTGTCAACGTAAGTGAATATCCGTGCAACCTAGCCGAGAGAGACTATATCATTCATATGAGAACCCAAACTTATTTGTCTTTTTAAGTACTAAAAATTTCAAAATTACGAAAATATCTTTTTCTATTGGACAACATAAGCACATTCAAGACAATGGGGAAAGTAGCAAATCTAAGTCACATTATATTTCAATCAATATTAATTCAAAAGTCAGGGGAAAGAACCAAATTTTAACGGAAGGTTGTTAAGAAGACTCGCCTTTTGTTGTTTTTGATGGTATGAATGGTTCGAGTTTCAGACCTACACTTGAAGATCCAAACACAACACCTTTTGCTTTCATTTCCTCCATGAGTAACAGCTTGGTTGAGTTCCTTTAGCAAATCTTGGATATCCCTCACCAGCATCGTGTGACGCTTTACACTACTCTTTCCAACTCTAGAATCAATTACATATTCCGACATGGCATCATTTCATTTCTTGAATCTTAACCATCCTTTAAAAATCTTTCTATATATCTTCACTTTGTCGTGTCTATCATATAGGTCCTACTAATATTTGGAGTTTTCTATTTATATGTATTTTGCATATTTAAAATTTTTTAACTATAACATACAATTTTATGGTCAGTCAATGCTCCAGAAGAACATGTATAGGTCTTTTTTTTTTCCAGTTCCTCCCATCCCCCCAAAAGGATCATCTTCAGTAAGATATCAAAATTCACATTAATTAGAAAAAGCTAAAAAAAATAATTTTAAAGGTGTTTATCATGAAAAAAAGGGTAAAAACAATAAAATCCAAAATCGATTGTGAGAAGCCCTGCTAGAGACGAAAATAGCGAGAGGAATATCAAGGGAAAAAACGATTTTGAAACATGCATGAGTAAATAAAACCCAATTAGAAACAAGAAATTACAAAATTCTACAATAAACTACTCAAAAAGAGGAGAATGGACGATAAAAGAAGCAGAAACAGAATACCCAACAGATTGTGACTATCAAAAACGTAAACTTGCCAAGGAAAAAAAAGGATAGAAGTGAGAAGAATAAGAAGGGGAATGAACAGCAATTATCAAGCATCTATGAGTATGAATCAAACCAAATTAGGAACATGCAAGAACAAAATCCTACCAACATAAAAAAAAAACCTAATAAATAACAATGAAGAACTTAATTTGAGATTGAATGATAAACGTTGAAGAGAAAAAAAGATGAAAAAAAAACGTTATAAAGGCTTACCAATTCCAGAACTCGGAAGAGAAAGTAATAGAAAATCAAACTATCAAAGAGAAGAGATGATTTCAGTTTATTACACAAGTATAAAAAAAGACTATGGCTAGTAAAATTGGGCCAAACAGAGCAAAATATTAAAGCATTCACGGTGCACTTTAGAATGCTTTTTGTAATACTATATGATGCCATGTTCGTCCGTCTCTTACTCGCTTATATTTAAGGGTATTGTAATCATCTCATTATTGTTATTATTCGCTAGTACAATTTTCACTGGCTTGAAAGAATTTAATACACTTTGTTCTATCAAATGCTTCCATACCTTATTGATTCACGTTCAATCAGATTAAAATTCAAATTAACATCTTGAATTCATTATTGATATGAACAGTACATAACTTGGATGTTTTAGTTTTTAAAGTGGGGGACGGCTATAGCCTATGCCATACTGCGATTACAATTAAGAGAGAAAAACAATGATTTATCGGAATAGAAATATTGCCAAGGCTAAACAATGCTTCATAAAAATTCAAAAGAAAATTCCTTTCAAGCCAAAATCTGATTCTAATGTTTTAAAAGTCTGCGTCTCAAGGAAAGGCAAAACAAAGTGAGTGTTTTTGCTTAAACAGCCGTGCAACTGCCTTTGATTCATGCCATATTAATGTTCCCCACTTTACTTCAGTTTCTTTGAATCCCGACCTTCTGATGTCCTCCCAGACCTCTTTTTACCAAATATATCATGCCGGAAGTGACAGGAGAATCCTTTACGACATCCCTTAGGTTTATTAAAGAAAATACAAGGTGTCAAGCTGCACGGAATTGGTTTTTGTAAGCTTTCATCAACCATAGACTCAGTTTTTTCTCCACGTTGCTTGATTAGGGAATTGCAGTATTTGTTGATATCCTTGTGACTAGTCATCGAGGAGGAAGGGCCAACATTTGGTTAAAGAGTCAACTTAGGCTGCAAGGTGGTAGGACAATATCTGGAAACCAAGTCAGAAATTTCTCCTCCTGCATTGTAAGGTACTCCATATTTGCTAATGAGCTTCTTGATATTTTCGAGATCAAGCTCTGAAGTGGAATAGTTTATTGATTTATTCTCTCTAATGTCAGGCTTAGTCATTGTCCAGGGTACAGATTTTGCAGATCATGCATGGGAAGCATTGAGAGAAACAACATTGGTAGCAATGCCACGTTGATTAATCAGGTTGAGGAGAAGCCGAACCAATAAGTTGGCATGAATTAGACTACCCTGCTCTTGAAGAGCAACTACAACTATGGCTACATCAACTGTCAAATCATGAGTTGGTTCTTCTTCTTCTATAGAAATGGTTCTGACTACTGGACTTTGACTATCATCATAACCTTGTTCCAAGTAAGACAAATTGTAAGGACTGTTAAATAAGAAAGAAAAATACTCACTGATTAAAACCAAGTGAAATTAAGACAATGAAAGCAACAAAACATTAAAAAAAATCCAAAAATTACTTACTTTGGAGGAATTGCAAACTTGTTAGGGAAAACCGCCTCAATCACCCTCCTTTTCCTATACTCCTACTTATTGGCTTCTTGACTCTCTTCACCAGCAACCACTAGCCATTTCTCATTCAGATGGAACTACAAATAACAACAATAAATGGGGTTATCAAAACAATATGTATAGAAACTATTCAAATAAAGGCAATTTCTATCATATCAACTTAAGATTACCTTGGGAGGGCATGTCCATATAGCCAATGATTTGGAAGAAAGTCTCTCTTCTGACTTCTTCAAGCAATCTCTTCTTTCAAATGATGAGATGATGATTTGATGTGTCTGCTGTTGAGATATGCTCCCAACTTCTGATGGGCAATCCTCTTTTCGATAATGTTTTACTTGTTAAGTGGTAAATTATACAAACTTGTTAAGGAAAAATTTGGAATAAAAAAACTAAAGCATATCAATGTTCTTGATAAGTAAAACTGAAAGCATGTCAATTTAACATATCCTTGATACTACACACATATAATATCTCTTTGGGAAATGAAATGTAACTTAAGCATTTTGGTGCCTCGATAGCTCAATTAGCAAATCAGATGTTATCGGATAAAAAGGTTAACTATCAAGGAATCAAAAACACTATACATTTGGTTCGGGAAACCCAGTAGGATTGAAAATAAAGGAAATACGATATATAATTTTTTTCAATTAGTTTTAAGGATTAGGAAAGCATGGTTATCATAAGATTGGGTATGCTACATTAATCAAATTAAGAGGGGACACTACATGTGTTGAACTACGATATGAGAATCTTCCTTATGTTTGTTTCTATTGCGGTATACTAGGACTCAATGAGAAAACTTGTGTCCAAAGAGCAAAAGATATATGATCAGACACACTAAAAAAGATTCAGTTTGGGGCATGACTAAAAGTAGAGAATGGTATCGCTTCACCAGATTATCAGAGACATTGTGGATAATATTCTTTTTCTTTTAATGCAAAGGATAAGTTGCATCTTTTAACTCTCCGTAATTAATCTATGTGAACATTGCTAAGTCGTTAGTATTTGTGAAATAGGAAAGTTAGTTCATGATTAATGGTTCACATTTATCTCAGGTGTCAGTTTCTTAACTTTGGAAGAAAATATTCACAAGACTTGAAGTTACTTTTGTATTATGACAAATTTGTCATTAAAGTGAGAGTTATATTTCATTACATTAATTATACGTTAGTTTGTTACATTCTTTTGATGGATGAAACATAAATGATTTTTCTATTTAAAAAGTATCATTTGGGAGCTAAACACAGAGAAGAAAAATACAAGTCCTATCTTTCATTTATTCTCCCTCAACAATTTCCTTTTATTGACTTGAATAATCCTTCATCCCATTGTGGATTTCTGGGCAATTATTTTTGTGCAACTCCAAACTTTCAGCCAGAGTGCACGTGTTTGAGAGTATGTACTTTTGCTCTTTAGGCTTTTTCTGAGTGCTTAGCATTTGAACATTGTAATGAAAATAATAAGTTTAAGTAACTAAGGAATAACAATCAGAATGAAGGGAAAAAAAGGATAAATCGGAAACGGAGGACTAGATTAGTTTGTGTTTCTAATAGTTTAAAGAACGATACAAAACTAAAGATAACGGAAATTGTGGTTATCTTGTTATTATAGAGGAAGGAGTACAAACTACAGGGGATAAACGAAAAAATACAATGCTTTCAGTATTGATATAACAACAAAAAAAGAATAAAATCATGGCGGAGCGAGAGGCCATCCCTAAATGGCTTCCCTTTCGCCTAGGCAGAGAGGAGGGAATGTAAGACGAGACAGATTCAAGAGTCTTGGACAGAAGGGAGGGGACAGAGACGGAGCTTCCTTCTTGTATTTCACATTTAAGAAAGCCTGTTTGAGCAAAGAATTATAGCTTCCCTCTTTACAATGAGGGCTATGGTGTGGAATTGTCGAGGCCTGGCAGGATCCTTGACAATTTCCTTTTTGAAGGAGACAATGCGTCTTCACTCTCCAAGAATGATTTTCTTAATTGAAACAAAAAAGTAGAGAAAGCACGGTTAAGAGGGTACAAAGATTAGTAAATATGGTGCACGCTGTAACTGTGGAGCCGATGGGTTATTAGGAGGTCTAGCTTTATTTTGGAATGACACTATCCAGTTACGTGAATAACATTCTTCTCCTTTTACATCGCAACTTTGATACAAGATGGCTCAGCTAATTGCAAATATTGGTGTTTATTTGTGTACTAGTTTCTGAGGACGTGCTTCACACGTGTGTTTCATGTGAATTTTTATAGATACATTAGAACGATTAAAATCTCATGGAAATATATATGTAAATTGTAATGAATAATAAAATGTAACAATTAAAAAATAAGAATAAAGAATTACGACAATAAAACATTCATAGAAAACTAAATTAAGAAGTCTAACAGAGAGAAAAAAAGACAAAAAGAAACAGAATATTTAAGTAAAAGATACAATATAGACATTATACTTATAAGATTGATGTATATACAGGTGAAAAATTAAGTACAAAATTAGTACATAACTCTCTGAGTTCTTATCGACTCCTTTCATATCCTATCAAAATTCAAGAGTCTTCATTATCTACTTTTACTATAAAATAAAAATATTATCCTAATAATCTTGGTAGGGGTTTCATGAGATAAAGAAGTTGAATTTATATAAATAAAATAGAAGAAATATCAAAAGATATCTTAAAGTTTTAGTTTAAATATTTGGAGGTTATGAATATGAAAAGATGAGAATTATGAATATTAAGTGTATAAAAGTTAAATAAGTAATTAGAAAATAATAATAAATAAATGAAGAATATGAAAAAGAAATTAAAGTTAGCAAACCATGTAAAAAGAACAACTAAAGTTCTTATCATGTAATTAAACATTAATGAATTTGAATTTGTGAAGCTAGAGCCATTCTTTAATAATAATCAAGAGGACATTATCAATGTGCATCTCCATTTTGTAGATTTGCACCCTTTAAATTATTAAATTTCGTTATTTATCATAAAGGATAATACTTTATCCACATCAATCATATTATTCATGAGAGGGGTTAATGAAAAAGTAATTAGAAGAAGAAAAGTAAAGAAATTTAGGTAAAGATTTTTCTTTAAAAAATTATATTTATTATTTACATATAGATTATAGATGATAAATATTAATAGATTAGATACTTAATTAATTAATCTTCGGAAGTCTAAAAGTCATTAACATTTAATTAAATTTATACAATCAAATATTTAAATATTTTATATCAATTTAATTTATAGAAGGGGTAAAATCGTAATTCAACTTTCAACTTTTTTGTTCATGCTTTTAGTAATACTAGTCTCCCGGCACGTGCGTTGCACGTGTATTCCAAATAAAAATCAATAAAAAAATAAATGAAAAAGTATATAATAAACTATTAGGAGAATTATGATGTTTTTTTCGAGTGTTCTCTCGATATTTTCGATCTACTGCACATTAGATAAGTCTCCAAAACTTACCCATTTATAAGCAATTAAATATATAGACAGTCATCAACAAGTAAAATTTCCAAGAAAGACACATCAAGTTAAAGAATTAAAAAGGGAAAATGCGTCGTTACTTAAAGTCATCTTGTATCCTTAATGTGTGTCGTTACAAATGTAACTACTTCCTTAAAAACATTCACATATACCCAGACTTACATTTACAGGCTTACAACTACTATCCATCACTGTTAGAGAAGACTTGGAGTTGCTACATTTGTTGAAGAAAATGTGATATATTTTGCTAGCAAACAACTGCAATTTCAATTTATTATTAATAGTTTTAAAGTTTAAACATGGTTTCTTTTTTGTGGGAAGCTATGCGTAGAGAGTTTCAAAGAGAGTTGATCATCATTGAACATCAAACCATATGTGTACAACAATATTCAATTTTTGATATGTGTGATTATACCTTTCAAACTATTTATTTTACCTATTAAAAAAATTAGAAAGTTATCATTCAAATGAAGTTAGCAAATCAAACGGAAAAATCTAGACTTAATAAGATTGTACCTGAAAATTAGAAGACATTTTTATACCCACTTAACAATGGAAGCTTGTGTTGAATGACTAATATTGAGTATGTTTATATAGTGTAGTCTTGAAGATTTGTTGATAAAAACTCTTTGATATTCCTCAATTACTTAATTTGATCCCTTTCAACTTCTCATAATTAGAAAAATACGTTTCAACTTCTATATTAATTGAAAGTTTATTAGTGTTCATCCTATTTGGTTGTTTGACACATAGTAATTGAATAGACTGCTGAACTTCTCATTTTGCTCCTCTATTATGTAATTCAATATTACTATTTAATTAGATATTGAATTTATATTTGGGTAAAGTATTTTATTACTTTTTAATTTAGCATAGGGGCAAAGTAGTAATTCAACTTTACACTTTAGAGCTTCATGCTTATAATAATATATGATATGATGATGTAAGAACAGATAGAGTGACTTGTAGATATCATATGCAAGAATTAATTAAAAAATGCATAGAGAATTTAATGGTATTATTGATGGATCGGAAAAACAAGGAGGAAGAAGTAGAGATACTTGGTGCAATTGACTTAGGTTATAAAGGAAAACCTTGGACATGGAGTTACAGGGAAAATCAATATATATATATATATAAATGAGGACTATAGAGGAGGTGATGTGGCACCTCTATATGGCCTCCATTTCCATTTAACTTTTCCATCTTTTTTTAAAAAAAAAATTATATATCATAAAAAATTACTTAAATTTATTACAAATAAAAATATTTTATTAATGGTGGGTCATTTATAACAAAAACTCTTCATATTTTTTATTTATTTATCTCACTTATAATTAAAAGAGAAACATAATTTATTTATTTTTTACTTTTTTTAATTTAATTTAATTATTTTATTGTAAAAATATATTACTTTATTTATACAAATATACAAATAAATACTTTATTAATGTATGAACATTTATAATAAAAAAAAAACTCTCTATATTTTTTTTCTATTTATTTATCTCACTTCTAATCATGAAATCATAGTATTATTATTTTTTACATTTAAAGTATTTTTATTTTTATTTTTGAATTTATTCACTAGGAGTTACAACCCATGACTTGCCCCTCTTTAATTTTTACTTTTAATAATATTCATGACTCTCATAATTTTTATATTCATAACCTCCAATTTAAATTTATAAGTTTATGTGTCTTATGAAATTCCTTTATTTTGCCTATAAATTTATATTAGTTTCATGAAGATTCACATTCACAATTATTCTTTCTTTTTTCATCATATAAGTTTGATTTGTAACAAAAAAAGAAGTACATGAAGGTAAGAAATACTTCATTGAAATTTTTATTTTTTATTTCCTCTATTTTTGTCTATATAAATTCGTATTTGATTTGTTAAGGAAATTAACATGTAACCAAAAAAAAAAAAGTACATGAAGTTAATAAATATATCATTCTCAAGTCCTTATTTTTTCATTTCCTTTATTTTGTCTATATAGATTCATATTTATTTTCATGAAGATTCACATACAAAGTTATAATTTCTCTTCTTCATAATACTTGTATGGGAATTAGCTAACATGTAACAAAAAAAAAGTATATGAAGGTAAGATATATTTCATTCTTAAGTCTTTCTTTTTATTTTTATGTACTTATACATGCCTTCTTAATATATATTTTTATGTTTGTATTATAATTTATCAAGTAAGTATGATTAAAAAAATCTCTTTAATTCTTAACAATGTTTTATCCGTATGCAATTACTCTTTCTAATAGTTAGTTTTCCATATATAATATAGTTTGATTATAATATTTGTTAGATTTCAAGAATAATTATTATTTAGTATTGTTATTACTATTTAAAAGATAATGTATAAATATATTAAATATGGTTTATATTTCGTTCTTTCTTTTGACATAATTATTTTTAATTCGTATATTTTTTTTATTCAGTTGGTTGCATATATGAAGAGTTTGACATATGGATCAAAACATGATGGCGGATATCTTTGCAAAAAAAGATGGTACAAGGAAAAAAAATGAAGCATAATTAGAGATTATTTTTTCTCTTTGAAATTTATAAGCAACTTAGTTACTTTTGCTAGAGTTTTTAAAATTTTAATTTATGTAAATAATTTAGCTAAATATATTATATTATCAATGCTAATCATTTGATCCTTTAGTATTCCATTTTCTCTTTGTTATGAAAAAAATAGATATAATTATTTCATTTTAACAATAACAAAATTTATAATGATTAATTTCACTTTTATTATAACTTATAAAAAGTAATTGAAAAATATATTATTATTTTCATGATGTCATTTTTTGCGTATGTAACAATCTGTTGTCGTTCTTTTTGCTTTGAAATGTATTTATAATTTTTATGTAGTCACCAATTATTATATTTTCTCAGTTCATTTTTTGTTTTTTCATACCTTATTTTTATTTTTTTATTTTACAAATAAAATCAATACATAATTAGTAATACATTTAGTGGCTAATAAAATTATACATTTGAATTATTTATAACTCATGTCTCTTCATCTTACTTGTAAAGTTTAATACTAAATATGAATCATGACATATGTTTCATTTTTCGTAAATCTTATAAGTATTTAATTAATGTTTAAAAAATTATAATAAGCAAATGTAATAATAAAATAAAATAAAACAATATTGTTTTGACGAAATCAAACTTTGGTTAGAACATCACTACTCCTACAAAAGATAGAGAAAATTAAAACATCTACAATTTTCAACCTAATACAATATATTGTTATTTCAACATATTATCTCTTATTTCATTTACTTCACCACGGTGAATATTTTTTTCTAATATATACATATACAAAACAAACAATATATTTTATATGTTTTAAAAAAGTCTATGATATCGCAGACGAGGAGAAATATAAATATTATCTATATATTCGATACTGATCTATATATTATATATTTCATATTATTATCTTATAAATATTTCATATAATCGCGCAAAGCGCGGATAGTTTCACTAGTGAGGGTATAATCCAGGAAAGGCTAGATTTTGTCTTAGTCTCTCGTAATTGGTAATTAAATTCGAGAATGCGAGTGTGCAATATATTGAAACTGAGGCATCACATCATTCTTCCTTGATGTTGTCTTCTGATGTGGAACCAATTAGGAAGAAAAAATGATTTTACTTTGATAGAAGGTGGATTGAGAGTGAAGGAGTTCAGAATATTATTTCAAAAGCTTGGTCGTATGATTGTAATGGCTTTGAGAAATCTCAAGTTAGCTTTAAAATCATACATAGTCGTAGAAATTTGGAGAGAATTATTGGCATGAATGGGAATATTACAGCCCTTAGGAACAACACTAGTAATTTTGACCGGGTATATTAAGGCTATTGAAAAGAGAATTAAGCAAAGCCTGTAACGATGAAGAGAACTTCTGGAAACAAAAGTCTAGAGATTTATGGTTGCTGGATAAAAATACTTCAATACTTTCACATGGCGACCCGACAGACATCTGATGGGAGGTGGCTGGTAGACCAAACTGATATAATCCAAGAAGTTGGGCAATATTATAACAGTGTGCTCTCTACATCTAACCCGACAGACTTGGACTGTATTTTGAATCATGTTAAAGTGATTGTTAGTGATTCTATAAATCAAAATTTAATTAAGGAAGATGATGCTGAGGAAATAAAAAAAGCGGTGTTTGTGATGCATCCTCTTGAAGCACCAGGTCGAGAGCCTATGACAAAGTAAATAAAAAATGTGGTTTTTAAAAAACAAATGCGGATGTAGGCAAAAATTTGTGGCTATGAAATTGGATATGTCAAGAGCCTATGACAAAGTCGAATGGATTTATTTATAAGAAATGCTTTTACGAATGGATTTCCATAAAATATTTGTCAAATGGATTAGCCTACCACAGGGATAAGACAAGGGATCCACTGTCACTATATTTATTTTTAATATGTTATGAAGGTTTATCTACCTTATTGAACATATTAGAGGAACAAAATGAATTCCAAGGGCTAAAGTTGAATAGACATTGGCCGAGGCGAAACTCATATTTTTTGCTGATGACTCCTTTATGTTTTGTTCAACTAAAAATCAAAATTCATGTTGTGTAGCCAATATCTTAAAGAAATATGAACGAAGCTCTAGAAAAGTGGTCAATCTAGATAAATGAGTTATTTGTTTAAGTAAAAATGATAGAGAGGTGTAGAAAGTTGAGATACCGTTGTTGCTTTGACAACGACAAAGAAATGACATGGGTAGTATCTAGGCTTACCAGTTGTTGTGGGACGTTCCAAGAGAAAGGATGCTAGAGTTATAACAGAAAGAGTCAAGGACAGAAATAAAAGGATGGAAGGGGAAGAGTTCTTAAAAGCAAATATTTTCAAAACTCTACCTTTCTTAACATCATCTTTAGGTTTTTGAATATGGAAGAGTAATTTGTGGAGAGATCTTTTGACTAAGGGATTAAGATGGAGGATTTCTGATGGAAAAAATATTAATGTTTGGATTGACCCTTGGATACCAAATAATAATGGCTTCATCCCTAAGAGTATCCATGGGCATACAAAAATAGGGAACTGTGAAGATTCGACAAACTCAAGGGTCAACACACTTCTCACTGTCAGCTGGAAAAAGTACAAAAAGTTGGTGCACAGTCTGCAACAGTGATAGAAATGGCAGACGCGGCGGAAACCTCAGCCAATGACATTGCTTTAAGGATTGTGACTATTTCACATAAAGATAACAACCAATTGTCACAATCTTATTTTTTGCAACTTGAAAAACATCTCAAAAACACTTGCAAAGGATGACAAATCTAAAGTGAAGAAATATTTCGAAGAGCAACTCAAAACGGAAAGAGCTGGGAGCTTAGTTGTCTTAGGAGCATTTCTTCTGATCTTCAATTGTAATATGTTCCTAAACATATAAAGGAGTCAGTTTGCTTTGGTATGTAAATTCTAAGTTAGTTAAGTTCAACTAACTTAGTGGCAACCTTGTATGTTGCTTAGTAAATTCTAGGTCATCATTTGTGTGGTGATTTAGCGGAAAACCTGCGAGTTCCTTAGGGAATTTTAAGTTGTCTAGTGGTGATAGCTTAGTGGGCAGAGTCATATCTGCATAGGCTCTTCAAACAATAGAGTTATTGCTTGGTTGTGAGATAACTTCCTCTCACGCTTTTGTAATCGGTTTCACCTTTTCTTGTGAAGATTAGTGAAAACGGTTGAAAATCATGTGTGACAGGTTGTGATTTTAATCCCTTGAGGAAGGTGGTTTCTACGTAAATTGCTTGTGTTGTTATTCTGCCTTTACTTACAGTTTGTTTTTACTGTGAGTGAGTCAAGGGACATGGTCCATTGACTGTTAGTGGATGAACGTGTTCTATCAGTCAGGTTACTACATCGCAAAGGATTTGATGGGTAAGACATTGAAAAACTCGAAAACTCAAGTGAGTTGTCACTCTTTTCCAAACTGCTTTTGGGACTTCTTATGGAAGTTGGGAGTTAAAAATAAGCTTAAACACTTTTTGAGAAAATATTACCTGTATTATGCATAATTATTTTATCTTATAGTAAGTTACTGTTTTAGTTACTGCCTTTTAGTATGTGTAGAAGACTCCTCCTATCGTAGGAGTTTATTGTTGTTGCATATTTGTAGAAGAGTCCTCCAACGGTTTAGAAGTTTATGTAGCAATTAGCTTCCTTAGGCTTAGCTATATGTTGTTGTTATTAATTGTATTTAACGCTTTGATGCTGAAATAATAAAATCATCTTTCGACTACTTCTGTCTATCTAAATTAATATGGTATCAAAACCTCTAGCCTCTTACGAGTCAGATCCGTTATATATTTTTTGTCCCAACTATGACTGAATCTCAAGGAACAACCCCTCCTGTTGTTATTACCACTCGTGATGCTACTGCCACCAACAGCAGTGCTTCGGCTGCTTCACCTATAATTCACGTGGTACAATTCAATCCCGCGTCTTAGTTACTTATCAAACTACAAGGTAACCACAACTTCTCAACTTGGAAAGCACAACTTGTGATGCTACTCAATGTCCATCAACTAATGGGACATCTTGACGGATCAAACCCGGCACCACCAATGATTGTTACGCAAGATAACCGTATGACTCCAGAACCCATATACCAAATCTGGTTCTCTCAGGACCAACTCATCCAACAAGCAATGATGGCATCTGTCGATCACACCATTGCACCAACTGTTTCCACAACTCCATCTTCTAAGAAAGCGTGGGGACTTCTTCACATGGATTACGCAAATAAGAGCCACACTCGCAATTTTAGCTTGTGCGACCAACTGCAGAATATTAAGAAAGCCACTAAATTGGGTTACAGAATACTTACAAGAGGTTCGATCTGTTTCTGATGCTCTTAAAGTTGTTGGTTCACCAGTACAAGATGACGAACTTATTGTAAAGAATTCTAAGCGGCTTGGGCCCCGAGTGCCGGGAGACTTCTGCTGCCATAAGAGTACTTGACTCTTCCTTGTGTTTTGAAGAATTGTTTCACAAGCTCACAGATCATGAGCTTTTCCTCAAGCACCAAGACCTGGAGAACTCATCTTCCATTATTACAGCTGCAATAGCACAGAGGACAAACATGACAACACAGTCTAACAGGAACAATCATCGCTTTAACAATTAACAATGGAACCAATCTCTCGACAGTCCAACTTCAACAATCAACAATTGAACCAATTTGCGTCTCGACTGTTCAACTCCAACAATTAGCAAAATATGAGATCAAGTTTGAGACTATTGGTTCGATGCCAATTGTGCCAAAAATTTGGTCACACTGCAGATGTATGCCGTTGCGAATCGCACAATCATTTTGAATCTAAGGCCAACTTTGCCTCTAATTTGCAGTCAAAAGACAACTCTTGGGTTCTCGATTCCGGTGCAACTCATCATGTCACGGCTGAACCTCATAATCTTGAAGAGTATACATGCAATAAGGGAATATCTATGGGTGACGGTAAAACCATTCCTATTACTCATACTAGTTTAACTCAAATACAAGCACCAAATTAGTTCTGCTTTCAGGCTTTCTAACACTCTATGTTCTCCATCAATTAAAGAAACCTTATTTGTGTAGCCAAGCTTTGTCAAGAAAATCTCACATCTATTGAATTTTTTCCTTTTACTTTTCTTGTGAAGGACCTGCATACTCAGAAGTCGCTGGTACAAGACCGGAATAAGAATGGACTCAATGAATGGACCGCATCCATCAATCTCGCCTCCACAAAAGTTCCTTTTAAGCTATGGCATAGTCGCTTGGGTCATCATCATTAAACGATTTTATACTTTGTTTTGAAAAAATTTGCTTTACTTGTTGCTACTACAGAGAAATTGAATTTTGTAATGCTTGTTCTTCTAATAAAGCACATCGTTTGCCATTTCAACGACTCACTTTATCCAATAATGTACCTCTTCAGGTCATTTTTAGCGATTTATGGGGACCATCCCCCATTTTATCACTAGACAAAAAGTTATATTAGTGTATCTTTGTTGATCAATACACCAAGTATACTTGGTTGTATACACTTAAAATAAAAGTGAAGTCGCCTCTTTGTTCCAAACTTTTCGTCCTTTAGTAGATAATTTTTTCAAAACAAAAATTAAATCTCTTTATACTGATCGAGGAGGTGAATACAAAAGTGTTCAGTGCTATCTTCAACAAAAGGACATTGAAGATTTATTTTCACCTCCATAAATGCCACAACGTGTTGCCATAGCTGAACGTCATCATCGTCATATTGTTGAGACAGCCAAGACACTTCTCCATGAGGCATCCCTACCACCAGACCTATGGTCTTTTTCATGCCATCAAGTTGTTTATCTCATTAATAGGCTACCCACTCCCATCTTACATAACGCGTCACCCTTCCAACAATTATTTGGTAAACCACCTAACTATGCCAATTTAAAATTTTTGGTGGCTTAAACCCAATACCAAAAATAAGTTGGAGGCTCAGTCCACCCCTTGTGTGTATTTAGGTGTTTCACCAAGCCATCATGCATACCTTTGCTTTGACCCAATGCAGTAAAAAATATTTATAAGTCGTGATGTTTTCTTTTATGATATTTTGTTCCTTTTAAAACGATGTTTCTACAGATAAGGAAAAACATTTCTCAATTGACCTGGGAAGACGTTAACTCCAAGGAGGAAACTCTGAAGTCGATCCCATTCAAACCCCCTCTCATGATATACTACCACCTATACCATTGTCGTTGGAATCCAGGTCATTCTAAACTTTCTTCTACTTCTTCACAACACAATGCTTTCCTGCAGGGCCAGTTGACTGAAGAGGTTATTATGTCTCAGCCTCAAGGATTAGTTAACTCACAATTCCCTTTCCATGTTTGCAGATTAAAAAAAAAGCCATTTATGGACTTAAACAGGCACCACGGGCTTTGTATACTGCACTACATGATCATCTACAAAAAATGGGATTTATTATGTCAATCTGACACCTCTTTGTTTATTTTGAAGAATCTGGTTGCTACTGTCTATGTGCTCTTCTATGTTGACGACATTTTGATCAGGGGAAGTCATCATGGCTTAATTAGACATGTTATTGATTCCTTGGGTTCACGTTTTTCTTTGAAGGATCTAGGGTAGTTAAAAAAGTTTCACGTGGTCTTCGTCTCACTCAATCAGAATACATTCTTGATATTTATTCTGAACTAGATATGAAAGATTGTAAAGGAGTCCTGACACCAATGTGCTTTGGTAAAATGCCTCAGGCAGCTGATGATTGTAAAGGCTCTGGTAAATACATTCACACGGCCTGTCATTTCTTATGCTGTCAACAAAATGTCATAGTTTATGCATGATCCTACTGATGAACACAGGAAGGCGGTTAAAAGGATACTACGGTATCTCAAAGCCACGGCAACATCAGGTCTTCATATTCTTCACAACTCAGACTACAATTTTTCCATTTACGCTGATGTTGATTGGGCGGGAGACCCGAATGATAGAATATCCACATCAGGTTACGCTCTTTTCATTGGGCGCAATCCTGTGAGTTGGTCGCTTTAAAAACAACAAGTTGTTGCTCGATCATCTACTAAAGCAAAATACAAATAAGTTGCAAATGATCTTGCTGAATCACATGGGTACGCAACTTGCTCAATGAATTGTGTATCACCATTCAAAATATCCCCACAATCTTTTTTGACAATGTTGGTGTCACTTATCTCTGTCAGGATCCAGTGTTCCATAGCCGTATGAAACATATTGCTGTGGACTATTGCTATGTTAGGAACCAAGTTCAAGCACATTGAGTTCTTGTCAAACATACTCATGCTTGTGATCAACTTGCTAATACATTTACCAATCCATTACTAGCACCAGCCTTTGCAACGTGTCGTTCCAACTTAAGCGTTGTTGACCCACACTTAACTTTAGGGGCTGTATTTAGCATAATTATTTTATCTTATACTCCCTCCGTCCGGAATGATTTGTCATTTTGCGCTTATCGAAATTTAATTTGATTAATTTTCAAAGGTAAATTAAACCACATTAACTTGACATTTAAAAAAATCGATATTCTAAAACCATATGAAAAGTACTATAAATTACAATTTTTTGCATATTAATATGATGAAAAAATTCATCTTAATATTAGTCAATGTTTTTATAGTTTACCTCTAAAAATAGAAACCATGACAAACAATACCGGAAGGAGGGAGTAATAAGTTACTGATATAGTTACTGCCTTTTAGTTTCTATAGAAGACTCCTCCTATTTTAGGAGTTTATTGTTGTTGTATATTTGTAGAAGAGTCCTCCAACGGCTTAGTAGTTTATGTACCTATTAGCTTTGTTACGTTTAGCTATAGGTTGTTATTATTGTTGTTTTTAATGCTTCGATGCTGAAGGAATAAAATCATCTTTCGACTACTTCTGTCAATCTAATTTTATAACCCGTCCACGGTAATTTAGGAAAAAGACTTAGACAATGTAGATGAGACTTGTTAGATTTGTGTTGTTGGTCCTGAAGATATAGAAATGTCCTTGGTCACAACTTGTGTGGAGGCAATGTCCTATAAATTTGCCTGATATAGGAAATATTACTGATTTTTCTATGACTTGTTCTTAAATACCAAATCTTTCCCAGAATCTATTGACTTGTTAAACTTGAGAGCTAACATTATTTGGCAAATAATTGGTTGTTATTGATTAGGAAAGTTAGAACCAACAGATATTGTTTCTGAAACTTATGCAATAATAAAAGGAGTTTTCTTTCGGAGAAAATAAAAGCACTAACCCTTTTGAAGGCGGATTAGATAGGGATTAAAAAAAGACTTTTAACAAATAATGGTATCTCAAAAGTCTAAATTGAGTAATTTTATTGATACAAAATAAAATCCAATGACTTTACTATATATATCCCTAAAGTTGAGTGGTCTTTAAAAAAATATTATTTCTCTGAGAGACAAGTATTTGAAAGTTAACTATTTAAGTATTAAATCTTCATTCGACATATGATTTGATAACTTGAGGGGAAAAAATTACATTTGATTCTATCAAAATGAGTTGGATCGGTTATGAACAACATGATTTACTATAAGTAGCTACTAGTCCATAAATTTGTTTTTGATATATTTAAATATTTTGCGAGTTAATTTTGTTTATCTAGATTACATTAGATAAATTTTGATTGTCATCTTAAAACTACACTTGTCGGTGATTACGTAGACTCTACCTAATAGGGTTGAGTTGATTCGTGCAACACCACGCGGAGATGACTTGAACATGAGCAAGTAGGTTCTATGATATTTGTCACAAAGTTGATCACCCGTTTGGTCTTGGATATTGTGTTGGTATTACTATATTACTCCCCAATGAAGATACAAAAAAATTGAATACCTTTAGATGATTCTTATGATTCAATTCAATTGAAATGGAATTTAATGATTTTTGATTTAAATTATCTTGTGAATGGAATTGAAAGTATATAAGGTTGAGTTGGAACAAATTTACGCTAGATCCTCCGCATCTCAAATGTAAAATAAATTATTATGTGACATTTAATGCATTTTGTTACGTCAAATAATACTTGCATTGACTTACTAAAAAAGTCGGTTGACACTTTGTTGTGTTTCTTTGTGGTATTCATCCTCGTAAGGCTCTTATAATCACATCCACCGCTCTCCCTGTGAGTCGAGCCTCCTTTTCAGTCGGTCTTAGTTAGTTCCATCTCTTTGTAGGGTTATAACATTAAAAGTCGAGACTTTTAACACACCAGAGTCAATAATACTTATTTGAGTATTGTGATGGTCTACTCGTGGCAAATGATGAGTGGACAAGGCTAAGGTTACTCTTTTCCTGAGATATATGTCGAGGCACCACTTTTATTATGTGTTAGCTAGTATATGTTGTTTTTTTTTCTTTTCTTGTCAGAAATTGTTCCAAGAGTTTATATTTAAATTCAATTATTATATAGAGGTTTCCTAGACTAATAGTTGTGTTGAGTTGTAATAATAGAAATGTACATGACATACATGAAAAAACACATTTATTTTTCTTATGAAATTATTTTTGTATAATTCTAAATTTGAGAACGCTTGATGATTAATTTGAAAATGTATAAAATTTTGAAATAGTTTTTCGCGGTTGGTTCAAATGTGCGGTCTATGTGTGGATTTGATTCGCTCATGTAGTTGAATGCTAGTCACTTGGATTTTGGACTACTCTTTCAACCAATAGAGAATCAAAGCTCAAATAGTTCTTTCAAAGGCCATTGCCTCTTTCCAAGTATGTTTCAAATTATATCAAAATCCTTTTGTTTTTTGATAGTATTGAAATCCTTATTTTCCCTTTTCCATATTTTTCTAGATTCCATCAATTCATTCATAACAGAGGATCCAATCTAACTCAAACTAACAAAAAGAAAAGAAAATTCATGTGTATGCAGACTAGAAACTGATATATAACTTAAAATGAATAAAAATAAACAATTTTGTGTATACCTGACAAAAATCCTGTCCAGTAGTCCATGTAACCTTCTTCAAAGTCATGATAAAAAATCAACTTTTTATCAGTAAAAGCAAATCTGAAACAGAAACAGAACAGAAATAGAGATCAGAACCCTAGAAGTCGTGAAGACATCAAGGATGAAAACGTTGTGCCGTTGCGGCCTGCGGGAGGGAGGGAGTGAGTGAGTAAAATGTAGTTTTTGTTTTTGTATTCTGTCTGTAGCATGAAAAATCCCTACATGCCTTTTTACTTTTTCATTACGACATGTCTTTTTATTTTTTCATTTAGGGTTAATTAGATCAAAATACCCCTATACTACTACTTAGTTACGGATACATCCATTAATCAATTATATTGATGTTATTATTATCCTCCGCTTTAATTTTATTTCTCATTTATTCTAAAAATAGATTTTTATTTTTACTTTATTACTTTTGACATATAAGAAAAAGATAATATATTATTTTCATGTTTGACCATCAACATTAAATAGATATTTTTCAAGACATCGTTTAATAGGGAATAGTGTGGTAAAATATCTATATCAATAATTATTTTTTAATGGGTGTGTTAAGTCAAATCGTGGCAAGTAGAAGTGAACAGAGAGAGTAAAAGATAAACTAAAAGTAATTATAAACATTAAGATTGATTTATTTTTATGAAATTTTAAAAAGAATGATAAATTCTTTTCATAATTGAGTAAGATTAGAGAAGACATTTTTTTTAATATTTATCATTCAAAACTTGTAAATTGAAAATTAAAATAAATATTCAATAAGATATAATCAATTATTAGTAGTAACTTGATAGTATTCTCCAAAGCTAATCGAGTTACACATAATTTCTCTCAATACCACGATTACAAATTCAAAGGAAATGAAAAATATGTGTTTTGCAATTG
Organism: Solanum lycopersicum; assembly: GCF_036512215.1. Classification (NCBI taxonomy): domain Eukaryota; kingdom Viridiplantae; phylum Streptophyta; class Magnoliopsida; order Solanales; family Solanaceae; genus Solanum; species Solanum lycopersicum. Next base: position 48,219,922 of record NC_090801.1, on the reverse strand, counting down.
AGGGGTAAACCTTTTTGAGAAAAAAAAATAGCAGTTTCCATTTTTTCATATGGTAATAAATTTTATGAAAATCTCATGTAGACAAGAAAAGGCTCTCCCATCTCTTCCCTCTCTGGCTTTTGAACAGAGATTCTTTATTGGCCACAAAAGTATCTCTCAACTTCTAGTTTACTAGATCATTTGTTGTTGCGTTTGTATCAGTAAGCAGAGGCGAATATAGGATTTCAAGAAAACGGGTGCACCATGCTTTAAAGATAAGATAAAAAATTTATAACAATAACTAAGCAGCAATACATAAGAATTACATTACCACAAAAAATATCATCAGTTTACAATTGTACTCAACGAGACTTCATATTTTGAAAACAATCTATAACAACATCATTACTTACATTTTCAAATATCTTCCGCTCTATCTTATACTAAAAAACCATTCAAAAATTCTTCATCAGTGCTATTACGCAGATCATTTTTGATGAGCTTCATTGATGAGAATATTCTTTCGAAATCACATTTAAAAAAGAAGACTTATACCTCTTTTGCGTTCGAAATCATATATATATATATATAAAAAAATTTCTCATAAACCTCTTTTACTTTAACAAACTTAAGGTGATTTTTTAATGTAGATAAAAAGAAATTTTTATTTTTAAATACGTAAAAAGAATTTTATAAAATGCCCTTAAACTATGCGAAAAAATAAAAATGTCATCCATTTGTAGTTTGATAAAAAAATTTCCTTTTGTTAATACTTTGATCCATAAATTCTCTTATTTATATTTAATGGGTCAAAAATACTCATTTTTCAAATAAAATATATTATTAATTCTTTTTATACATTATTTTCCTAATAATATCTTTTAAATTAGAAAATAGTTATCTTACTTCTGTTAAGATAAAATAAAAAATGAAAATATTTCTTATGATGAATATATATTTCTAATGGAAATTTTTGAAACAAAGTATTGAAGGTAAGGTCATGTTTAAGTCAAACTATAAACGGAGAACAACTTTGTACTTTCACATCGTGTAGAGACATTCTTAATCCTTACTTCTTTAAATACATAGTGTACTATATATTATAAAAAACAAACAGTAAATATTTAAGCTAAATAAAATGAAAAAAATATTTTTAAGAATAAATAACAAAGAGTCTATTTGGATGGGAGCTCTAAAGCTTGCCAACATAAAAAATTTATATCATGCATATTATTTTGCTAATATAAAAGATTCTATTTGTATTCAAACCAAACGATTCCTTCATTTATTTCATCTTCCCATGCATCAATGATCAAAGTCAAGTTTCCTACCATAAATGAACTACATTGTAAACTACATTTCGCTTCACTACCTTATTTGTCCTTTGGACCCTTCGCCTGCCCACCACCCGTCAAAGCAAGCTCCCTATGTTGGAAAGTTTTTGGAAGAATGAACAGAGGAATTTACCATGAAAAATAAGTGGTCTAAGAAGATGCCCATCACAACTCCCAACAAATACAAATGGTTAACAAAACAGTATTCATAGTTAAAACCTTTAATATAAGATTAACTTGGACATTGTTTGTGATCTCAAATGACCAATTGTGATAACTTATTCATCATGCTACTAATGTCACAATCATTAAAACCAATTCATAAATAAGAAAATATAGTGCTAAAACTTTGGAATGTAAAGAAAGATTAAACATAATTGTAGGTTGATTATTCTACACTATGATTAATTAACAAAAAAAAATATAATAGAAAACTTGTTTGACAGAAATGTTCAACTAGATTGTCCACATCTAATTAAAAATCAAATAAACAACATAGAATTCTAGAAAATTTTGAGAATTGTATTCATGAATTTCCATTCAGGAAGAAGACAGAGACATCAGATTAAAAGTTTCATGTAATAAATAGCTATGAAACAACTTTCATTATGTGTTATAGCATGAACCTTGAATAAAGGAGAGAATTGTACAAGTCTTATACTCCTATGTGTAACGAAGTTATTCTCCTTTTGTTTTTCACCGTGCTCATTTTTTCTTATGCTTTCTTACTCCTCCTTTTCATCTCAACTTGGCATTTGATGTAAGGCAAGTTCCTAACTTATAGTAGTGAGTAATGACTTTTCTTATCAAGTTGAATTTGGTCTGATGCTAATTAACAAATTGAATGTGATTTTTCGGATTCTCGTATTACAGGATGGCTGAATTCTAGTAGTACATATGTACACCACCATTGTAGCTAAGGCAACTTCATTAATATGTCTAATGAAATAATCCTTCATTGAGAACAGAGTTTGTAATATTAGTTCATAAATTTTCATAAAATTAAACCATGAAAGAGATTTCGTAATGAATAGAAAATTGTAGTACCTGGTGCACTACTGGTCCTTCAGCATCAACATTGCCATGGAAAATCACATATTCAATATCGGCAATGTAAAAATTATATCAAAGAGAAGCTTTTGTTTATCCTTTCACCGGATTGTCACAATAGAGTAGTCTTTATCTTACCAATTAAGGACACTCACATTAGGCCTCTCTTTTTCATTCAATCCTTCACCAACAACACGTTCATAATCTTGGTATGCCAACATTAGTTGGTGATTGTCTTCTCTCGACATATGAGAAACCCTTGGAATTCCTTAATTTATCGCTACCTCTAAGTATATTTCACAATAGTTGCTTCATCATAGAATATTTTTTTTCGGATCATTAACTGTACCTCCCATTTCCTCACCTAGCTATTGTTGGGCGTTATGAGCGCACACATTAGCATCAACCACATTGCATTTGAGATTCGTGAGGACACTACTGACCTGAGACAATAACACCGGCCTATCACTCGAGCTATTGACTCAGGCACGATCATTAGTTTTTTTAGATATTTTCTTGGTATGCTATAAAAAGGAGTAACACTATTCCAAATATGATAACTTGGACACATCGTCAAACAACTTGAATTTATAATCATACAAATTTAATTTTGTACATCATCCAGCTGAAGCAGACAAAAGGTTTCTAGTGATCCCGAGAACATGTTGAGTTTTACCTTCAGCTTGTCCACTCTTGTGCTTTCTTTAAGTTGACATAATTACAACCCTGCTTTATGTCTAAATATTATAAATTGTTAATTCCGCGATTATAGGATAAAGGAATACCCATGATACATTATATCGTATTTGTAAACATTTCTAAATATGCAAAACGTAATTCCAGGAAACTGAAGATCATGATAAGTGTGCATTTTTCCATATACTTTTTGTTTATTTATTTGCAACTTGCAAGCTCGTCCTTCACTCTATTTTTTCACATAAAATGAAACTGTAGAAAATTTGTATTAAAGAAACTACAAACATTTAGCTTTAGCAGGAGCCTAATAAAATAGAATAACATGTGTTTTGTAGTAAAAATAAATAAATATATATATATATATATATATATATATATATATATATATATGCTCACTTGTATTAGTTATCATATGCAAATGAATTTTTTTAAGAGCTCAGAATCATTAATCAGAGTGGCGCATGGCCTTTCTCGAGATCTCATCACATCCCCAATTAGTAAACACAAAAAATCTGTGTGTGAAAGTGAGAGAGAAGGAGTAGCTGAGATTTCGTGCAAATGGATATTGGATTTCACCGATCAAGGAAAATAGAAAATCACTTATAAACTGACAGACCTCACTAATCATAACAACACTACATAGAGTCCTCGTAGCCTCTCATAATTCTCAACAATAATACAAGGAAAAAGGGTCTGATATACCCCTCAACTTTGTCATTTAGAGCTGATATACCCTTGTTATGAAAGTGGCTCATATATACCCCTACTTGTAAACAAATGACTCACATATACCCTTTTCCTCTAACGGAATTGAAAAAAAAATAATTTTAATCTAAATTTTTATTATTTTTTTTTCTAAAAAATATAATCTCATATGAGTTAATTTAGTACTCGTCAAACATATTTTTTTTGACTTTTTTTTGTCAATGACTAATTTATAATTATTATTTTGATATTCAAATTTATTTATGTTTCACTAATATTCTTGTAAAACTTATAGTAGATGACCAAATTTTTTCTTCGAATATGAAATTAAATTACAATACACACAAAAAAAATAGTTTAATTTTTTTTCTTTAAACTAAGGAATGAAAGAAAAAAATAAAATAAGAATGAGTAACTCAAATAATTATAATAAAAGAAGTCGAAAAATAATTTATGTATGAAATAAATTAAATATACCTTGAACTTTGATAGAAGAATCATATATACCCCTAAATATTTTTTTTAAAAAAATTACAAGTAATAAATATAAATTTAAAACTAATTTTTTAACTTCCGTTAAATGAAGGGTATATGTGAGGCATTTTGTAACGGCAGGGGTATATGTGAGCCGTTTGTTTAACGATAAGGGCATATATGTGCCACTTTTATAACGAGGGGTATATCAGCTCTAAATGAGAAAGTTGAGGGGTATATCAGACCCTTTTCCCGTAATACAAAAAGATGAAATATCAAATTCAAATATAATCAACTAATATCATGAGGTTAAAGCTAATGTTGTTTCAGGTAATCTAATAGAGTGCGCATATAAATTTACCTGTATATCTGGAACGTTGAGGCAACAACAAAATTTGAATAACCAACACACCATTTTTGTTATTTCAGTCCATATAGTTCCTATTGATGGTTCACACTACCGAGTGCCTATATTGAATTCTTAAAAAGTAATGTATTTTGAAGAATTCGACACGGATGTGTCAACGTAAGTGAAGATCCGTATAACCTAGCCGAGAGACTATATCATTCATCTGAGAACCCAAACTTATTTGTCGTTTTCAATACTAAAATTTCAAAATGACGAAAATATCTTTTTCTATTGGACAACATAAGCACATTCAAGACAATGGGGAAAGTAGCAAATCTAAGTCGCATTATATTTCAATCAATATTAATTCAAAAGTCAGGGGAAGAACCAAATTTTAACGGAAGGTTGTTAAGAAGACTCGCCTTTTGTTGTTTTTGATGGTATGAATGGTTCGAGTTTCAGACCTGCGCTTGAAGATCCAAACACAACAACTTTTGCTTTCATTTCCTCCATGATTAACAGCTTGGTCGAGTTCCTCTAGCAAATCTTTGATATCCCTCACCAGCATCATGTGACTCTTTACACTACTATTTCCAACTCTAAAATCAATTACATGTTCCGACATGGCATCATTTCATTTCATGAATCTTAACCATCCTTTAAAAATCATTCTATATATCTTCACTTTGTCGTGTCTATCATATAGGTCCTACTAATATTTGGAGTTTTCTATTTATATGTATTTTGCATATTTAATTTTTAATTATAACATACAATTTTATGGTCAGTCAATGCTCCAGAATAAAATGTATAGGTCTTTTTTTTTTCCAGTTCCTCCCATCCACCCAAAGGATCATCTTCAATAACATATCAAAATTCACATTAATTAGAGAAAGCTAACAAAAAATTTAGAGGTGTTTATCATGTAAAAAAGAGGGTAAAAAACAATGAAATTCCAAAATCGATTGTGAGAAGCCCTGCTAGAGAAGAAAATAGCGAGAGGAATATCAAGGGTAAAAACGATTTTGAAACATGCATGAGTAAACAAAACCCAATTAGAAACAAGAAATTATAAAATTCTACAATAAACTACTAAAAAAGCGGAGAAGGCTAAATAAAAGAAGCAGAAATAGAACACCCAATAGATTGTGACTATCAAAAAGGTAAACTTGCCAAGGAAAAAAAAAGGAGTGAGAAGAATAAGAAGGGGAACAAACAGCAATTCAAATGATGAAAACAAAAGGTTAAAAAGGCTTACCAATTCAAGAACTCGGAAGAGAAAGTAATAGAAAATCAAACTATCAAAGAGAAGAGATGATTTCAGTTTATTACACATGTAGATAAAAGGACTATGTCTAGTAAAATTGGGCCAGACAGAGCAAAATATTAAAGCATTCACTGTACACTTTAGAATGCTTTTTGTAATACTATATGATGCATTGTTCGTCCGTCTCTTACTCGCTTATATTAAAGGGTAATTTAATCATCTCATTATTGTTATTATTCGCTAGTACAATTTTCACTGGCTTGAAAGAATTTAATACACTTTGTTCTATCAAATGCTTCCATACCTTATTGATTCCCGTTCAATCAAATTAAAATTTAAATTAACATCTTGAATTCATTATTGAATATCAACAGTACATAACTTGGATGTTTTAGTTTTTAAAGTGGGGGACGGCTATAGCCTATGCCATACTGCGATTGCAATTTAGAGAGCAAAACAATTATTTATCGGAACAGAAATATTGTCAAGGCTAAACAATGCTTCATAAAAATTCAAAGGAAAATTCCTTTCAAGCAAAAATCTGATTCTAATGTTTTAAAAGTCTGCATATCAAGGAAAGGGAAAACAGAGTGAGTGTTTTTGTTTAAACAGCCGTGCAACTGCCTTTACCACTTTTTCCCTCTATTAAAAGCAAAAAAGAAAACCTATTGGAGTCATTCCATATTAATGTTCCCCACTTTACTTCAATCTCTTTGAATCCCGACCTTCTGATGTCCTCCCATACCTCTTTTTACCAAATATATCATGCCGGAAGTGACAGGAGAATCCTTTACGACATCCCTTAGGTTTATCAAAGAAAATACAAGGTGTCAAGCTGCACGGAATTGGTTTTTGTAAGCTTTCATCAACCATAGACTCAATTTTTTCTCCACGTTGCTTGATTAGGGAATTGCAGTATTTGTTGATATCCTTGTGACTAGTCATCGAGGAGGAAGGGCCAACATTTGGTGAAATAGTCAACTTAGGCTGCAAGGTGGTAGGACAATATCGGGAAACCAACTCAGAAATTTCTCCTCCGGCATGGTAAGGTACTCCATATTTGCTAATGAGTTTCTTGATATTTTTGAGATCAAGCTCTGAAAGGGAATAGGTTACTGACTTATTCTCTCTAATGTCAGGCTGAGTCTTTGTCAAGGGCATAGATTTTGCAGATCCTGCATGGGCAGCATTGAGAGAAACAACATTGGTAGCCATGCCATGTTCATTCATCAGGTTGAGGAGAAGCCTAACCAATATGTTGGCATCAATTAGACTACCCTGCTCTTGAAGAGCAGCTACAGCTATGGCTACAAGAACTGTCAAATCATGAGTTGGTTCTTCTTCTTCTATAGAAATGGTGCTGACTTCTGGAGTTTGACTATCATCATAACCTTGTTCCAGGTCAGACAAGTTGTAAGGACTGTTAAATAAGAAAGAAAAATACTCACTGATTAAAACCAAGTAAACTTAAGACAATGAAATCAACAAAACATTAAAAAGTAATCAAAAAATTACTTACTTTGGAGGAATTGCAAACTTGTTAGGGAAAACCGCCTCAATCACCCTCCTTTTCCTATACTCCTGCTTATTGGCTTCTTGACTCTCTTCACCAGCAACCACTAGCCATTTCTCATTCAGATGGAACTACAAATAACAACAATAAATGGGGTTATCAAAACAATATGTATAGAAACTATTCAAATAAAGACAATTTCTATCATATCAACTTAAGATTACCTTGGGAGGGCATTTCCATATAGCCAATGATTTGGAAGAAAGTCTCTCTTCTGACTTCTTTAAGCAATCTCTTCTTTTAAATGATGATTTGTTGATGCTTTGATGTGTCTGCTGTTGAGATATGCTCCCAACTTCTGATGGGCAATCCTCTTTGCGATAATGTTTTACCTGTTGAGTGGTAAATTATACAAACTTGTTAAGGAGAAATTTGGAATAAAAAAACTAAAGCATATCAATGTTCTTGATAAGTAAAACTGAAAGTATGTCAATTTGACATGTCCTTGATACTACACAGAAAGAATATCTCTTTGGGAAATGAAATGTAACTCAAGCATTTTGGTGCCTCGATAGATTAATTAGCAAAGCAGATGTTATCGGATAAAAAGGTTAACTATCAAGGAATCAAGAACACTATACATTTGGTTCGAGAAAACCCAGTAGGATTTAAAATAAAGGAAATACGATATATCATTTTTTTCAATTAGTTTTAAGGATAAGGAAAGCATGGAAAGCATAAGATTTGGTACGCTACATTGATCAAATTAAGAGGGGACATTACATGTGTTGAACTACGATATGAGAATCTTCGTTATGCTTGTTTCTATTGCGGTATACTAGGACTCAATGAGAAAACTTGTGTCCCAAGAGCAAAAGATATATGATCAGACACACTAAAAAAGGATTAGTTTGGGGCATGGCTAAAAGTAGAGAATGGTGTCGCTTCAGCAGATTAAAATAGACATTGTGGATAATATTCTTTTTCTTTTAATGCAAAGGATAAGTTGCATCTTTTAACTCTCCGTAATTAATCTATGTGAACATTGCTAAGTCGTTAGTATATGTAAAATAGGAAAGTTACTTCATCATTAATGGTTCACATTTATCTCAGGTGTCAGTTTCCAAACTTTGTAAGAAAATATTCAGAAGACTTGAAGTTACTTTTGTATTATGACAAATTTGTCATTAAAGTGAGAGTTATGTTTCATTACGTTAATTATACGTTAGTTTGTTACATTCTTTTGATGGATGAAAAATAAATGATTTTCCTATTTAAAAAGTATCATTTGGGAGCTAAGCACAGAGAAGAAAAATACAAGTCCTATCTTTCATTTATTCTCCCTCAACAATTTCCTTTTATTGGCTTGAATAATCCTTCATCCCATTGAGGATTTCTGGGCAATTATTTTTGTGAAACTCCATACTTTCAGCCACGAGTGCACGCGTTTGACAGTAACTGTAGAACCTTGGAGAAGAGCACCGTCTACTCATACTGTCACACTGGCAAGGACTTTCACTTTCTAAATAGAAAGGAAGAGGTCAGGCCCGCCCACCTTTCACAAGAGTAGAAGCTGGTACTCAACACTTGTATTCTATTCCCCACGCCTATTTGTTCACCCGAGATGCAGAACTCTTTTTTCTTTTTTAATGAATAGATAGAGCCATGATACATTCCGAAATATTGTAAAGGTAAATAGACTCTTTTCGCCCCCTTTTCGATGTCGCTTAGGGGAATCAACCTTCTTTAGTCAAAGCTATTTCTATTTTTTTGTTAACTGATTTATGTATCGGATTCCATTCGCCCCACGGTGGGGAATTAATGATTGGCTTTATCTACAAAGATTTTGGGGTGAAGAAGCTGCACAAAAGCCCTTGCTTCTTAGCGCATACCCTTTCTTGCTCGTTAGCGCTTGACTAATAAGATAGAAAGACCAGCTACGACGATTTGCACCAAAGTTGAGCCGAAATCGCTTTCAAGGAAGTGTCTTGCCACGATACAGTGTTTTTGATAAGTTATCAATATTGTAGTATTTTTCCCAACAGACATGAAGGAGTAAATAGTACTGAGGGGCATAATCTAATGAAAACTAAAAAATCCAAATTGATTGAGAGGAAAAGAGATGTAGGAACCGGAAATAGCTTGATACACATACAAGAAAGAGTTAACTCAACTAATACACAGATGGGTATAAAGAAACATAATGCCCATAAATTATGTCAAAATGAATGCAAAAAAACTGCAGGTCTTAAGGGAAGTGACGAGAATTCCTTGCACAGAAAAAAATCAAATCGAAGGCCATAAAGGAATCAATACCATACAAGCTGTAACAAAAGACAAGGTATGTACTTTTGCTCTTGAGGCTTATTCTGAGTGCTTGGCATTTGAACATTGTAATGAAAATAATAAGTTTAAGCAACTAAGGAATGACAATCAGAATGAAGGGGAAAAAATGATAAATTGGAAACGGAGGACTAGATTAGTTTGTGTTTCTAATAGTTTAAAGAAGGATACAACGTTAAAGATAATGGAAATTGTGGTTATCATGTTATTATAGAGGAAGGAGTACAAGCTACAGGGGATAAATGAAAGAATAAAAATTCTTTTTGTATTGATATAACAACAAAAAAATAATAATGGTGGAGCGAGAGGCCAGCCCTAAATGGCTTCCCTTTCGCCTAGCAAAGAGGAAGGAATCTGATTCAAGAGTCTTGGACAGAAGGGAGGGGACAGAGACGGAGCTTCCTTCTTGTCTTTCATATTTCAGAAAGATTATTAGAGGAGAGACGTATGGCTTTATTCTTCACAATGAGGACTATGGTGTGAAATTGTCGAGGCCTGGCAGGATCATTGACAATTTCCTTTTTGGAGGAGACAATGCGTCTTCACTCTCCAAGAATGATTTTCTTAAGTGAAACAAAAAAGTAGAGAAATCACGGTTAAGAGGGTACAAAGATTAGTAAATATGGTGCACGCTGTAACTGTGGAGCTGACGATGGGTTATTAGGAGGTCTAGCTTTATTTTGGAATTACACTATCCAGTTATGTGAATCAGATTCTTCTCCTTTTACATCACAACTTTGATAGAAGATGGCTCAGCTGATTGCAAATATTGGTGTTTATTTGTGTATGTAAGTACAGATAGAGTCACTTGTTGATATCGTATGCAAGAATTAGTTAAAAAATGCATAAAGACATTAATGATATTATTGATGGATCGGAAAAACAAAGAGGAAGAAGTAGAGATACTTGGACCTTTAGAGACTTTAAGAATTTTATATGGAACTTAGGTGAATTTGACTTAAGTTATAAAGGAAAACCTTGGACATGGTGGTGTTACAAGGAAAATGAGGGTATAATCCAAGAAAGGCTAGATTTGTCTTAGTCACTCCTAATTAGAAAATTAAATTCAAGAATGTGAATGTGCAACATATTGAAACTGAGGCATCGGATCATTCTTCCTTGATGTTGTCTTCTGATGTGGAACCAATTAGGAAGATAAAACAATTTTACTTTGATAGAAGGTGGATTGAGAGTGAAGGAGTTCAAATATTATTTCAAAAGCTTGGTCGTATGATTGTAATGGCTTTGAGAAATCTCAAGTTAGCTTTAAAATCATACATATTTGTAGAACTTTGGAGAGAATTATTGACATGAAGGGGAATATTACAGCCCTTAGGAACAACACTAGTAATTTTTAATGGGTAAATTAAGGTTATTGAAAAGGTAACTAAGCCAAGCCTATAACGATGAAGAGAACTTTTGGAAACAGAATTCTAGAGGTTTATGGTTGATGGATAAAAATACTTCAATACTTTCACATGGCAACCTGACAGACATCTGATGGGAGGTGGCTGGTAGACCAAACTGATATAATCCAAGAAGTTGGGCAATATTATAACAGTTTGCTCTCTACATCTAACCCGACAGACTTGGATTGTATTTTGAATCATGTTAAAGTAATTGTTAGTGATTCTATAAATCAGAATTTAATTAAGGAAGATGATGCTGAGGAAATAAAAAATGCAGTGTTTGTGATGCATCCTCTTGAAGCACCAGGTCGAAAGACTATGATAAAGTAAATAAAAAATGCTGTGTTTAAAAACCAAACGCGGATGTAGGAAAAAATATGTGGCTATGAAATTGGATATGTCAAGAGCCTATGAAAAAGTCGAATGGATTTATTTATACTTTTACGAATGGATTTCCATAAAAAATTTGTCAAATGGATTAGCCTACCAGAGTGATAAGAGAAGGGGATCCACTGTAACCATAAAATGGATTTCCATAAAATTTATTTTTAATATTTTATGAAGGTTTATCTACCTTATTGAACATATTAGAAGAACAAAATGAATTCCAAGGGCTAAAGTTGAATAGACATTGGTAGAGGCGAAACTCATATTTTTTTGTTGATGACTCCTTTATGTTTTGTTCAGTTAAAAATCAAAATTCAAGTTGTGTAGCCAATATCTTAAAGAAATATGAATGAAGCTCTTGGCAAGTGGTTAATCTAGATAAAACAGTTATCTGTTTTAGTAAAAATGTGAGAGAGGTGGAGAAAGTTAAGATATCGTCGTTGCTTAGCCAACGACAAAGAAATGACATGTATATGTATTTAGGCTTACCGGTTGTTGTGGAACGCTCCAAGAGAAAGGATGCTAGAGTTATAAAAGAAAGAGTCAAGGAAGAAAATAAAAGGATGGAAGGGGAAGAGTTCTTAAAAGCAAATATTTTCCAAACTCAACCTTTCTTAACATCATCTTTAGGTTCTTGGATATGGAAGACTATTTTGTGGAGAGATCTTTGTACTAAAGGATTGAGATGGAGGATTTCTAATGGAAAAAAATATTAATGTTTGGATTGACCCTTGGATACCAAATAATAATGGCTTCATCCCTAAGAGTATCCATGGGCATACAAAAACATGGAACTATGAAGTTTAATCAGTGTTATTTGTAGTTTTGATGATTTGACAAACTCAGGGCTTAACACACTTCTTACTGCCAGCTGGAAAAAGTACAAAAAGTTGGTGCACATTCTGCAACAGTGACAGAAATGGCAGACGCGACAGAAACCTCAACCAATGACATTGCTTTAAGGATTGTGACTATTTCACATAAACATAACATCCAATTGTCACAATCTTAGCTTTTGCAACTTAAAAAACATCTCAATAACACTTGCAAAGGATGAGAAATCTAAACGAAGAAATATTTCGAAGAGCAACTCAAAACGGAAAGAGCTGGAAGCTTAGTTTTCTTAGGAGCATTTCTTCTGATCTACAATTGTAATATGTTCCTAAACATATAAAGGAGTTAGTTTTCTTTGGTATGTAAATTCTAAGTTAGTTAAGTTCAACTATCTTAGTGGCAACCTTGTGTGTTGCTTAGTAAATTCTAGATCCTCAGTTGTGTGGTGATTTAGTGGGCAACCTGCGAGTTCCTTAGGGAATTCTACGTTTTATAGTAGTGATAACTTAGTAGGCAAAGTCATATTTGCATAGGCTCTTCAAGCAATAGAGTTATTGCTTAGTTGTTAGACTTAAAACTTTCTCTCACGTTTTTGTAATCGGTTTCACCTTTTCTTGTGAAGATTACTAAAAACGGTTGAAAATCATGTGTGATAGGTCGTGATTTTACTCCCTTGAGGAAGAAGGTTTCTACGTAAATTGCTTGTGTTGTTATTATGCCTTTACTTACAGTTTGTTCTTATTTTCAGTGAGTCAAGGGACATGGTCCATTAAATGTTAGTGGACGAACGTATTCTAACAGTCAGGTTACTACATCGCAAAGGATTTGATCGGTAAGACATTGAAAAAATCAAAAACTCAAGTGAGTTGTCACTCTTTTCCAAACTGCTTTTGGGACTTCTTGTGGAAGTTGGGATATAAAAATAAGCTTAATTAATTTTTGAGAAAATGTTACCCGTATTATGCATATTTATTTTGTCTTATAGTAAGTTACTGATATAGTTACTGCCTTTAGTATCTGTAGAAGACTCCTCCTGTAGTAGGAGTTTATTGTTGTTGTATATTAGTAGAAGAGTCCTCCAACGGTTTAGAAGCTTATGTAGCAAATAGCTTCCTTAAGTTTAGATATATTTTGTTGTTATTGGTTGTATTTAACGCTTCGATGCTGAAATAATAAAATCATCTTTCGACTACTTCTGTCTATCTAATAATATATGGTATCAAAACCTCTAGCCTCTTACGAGTCAGATCCTTTATCTTTTTTTTTGTCCCAACTATGACTGAATCTCAAGGAACAACCCATCTTGTTGTTATTACCACTGGTGATTCTACTGCCCTCAACAGCAGTGCTTCGGCTGCTTCACCTATAATTCACGTTGTACAATTCAATCCCGCGTCTCAGTTACCTATCAAACTGCAAGGTTACCTCAACTTCTCAACTTGGAAACAACAACTTGTGATGATACTCAATGGCCATCAACTCATGGGACATATTGACGGATCAAACCCGGCACCACCAATAATTATTATGCAAGATAACCTTACGATTCTAGAAGCCATATACCAAATCTGGTTCTCTGAGGACCAACTGATCCAACAAGCAATGATTGCATTTGTCGATCCCACGATTGCGCCAACTGTTTCCACAACCCCATCTTCTAAGACATCGTGGGAACTTCTTCACATGGCTTACGCATATAACAGTCACACTCACACTTTTAGCTTGTGCGATCAGCTGTAAAATATTAAGAAAGCCACTAAATCGGGTTACAGAATACTTACAAAAGGTTCGATTTGTTTTTGATGCTCTCACAGTTGTTGGTTCACCAGTACAAGATGACGAACTTATTGTAAAGAATTCTAAGGAAGCTTTCGTCCCGAGTGCCGAGAGACTTCAACTTCCATAAGAGCACGTGACTCTTCCTTGTGTTTTGAAGAATTGTTTCACAAGCTCACAGATCAGGAGATTTTCCTTAAGCACCAAGACCTTGAGAACTCCTGTTCTAATATCATAGCTGCAGTAGCACAGAGGACAAACATGACAATCCAGTCTAACAGGAACAATCGTCGGTTTATCAATTAACAATGGAACCAATCTCTCGACATTCCAACTTCAACAATCAACAATTGAACCAATTTGCATCTCGACTGTTCAACTTCAACAATTACCAAAGTATAAGATCAAGTTTGAGACAATTGGTTCGATGCCAATTGTGCCAAAAATTTGGTCACACAGCAGATGTATGCCGTTGCGAATTGCACAATTATTTTGAAGCTAAGGCCAACTTTGCCTATAATTTGCAGTCAATGAACAACTCTTGAATTCTCGATTCCTATGCAACTCATCATATCACGACTGAACCTCATAATCTTGTAGAGTATACATGCAATGAGGGAATATCTATGGGTGTTGGTAAAACCTTTCCTATTACTTTTATTGGTTTAAGTCAAACACTAGCACCGAATAAATTATGCTTTCAGGCTTTCTAACACTCTACGTGCTCCATCAATTAAAGAAACCTTATTTGTGTAGCCAAGCTTTGTCGAGACAATATCACATCTGTTGAATTTTTTCCTTTTCCTTTTCTTGTGAAGGCTGTGCATACCAGAAGCCGCTGGTACAAGGGAGGAATAAGAATGGACTCTATGAATGGGCCGCATCTGCTAACCAGACCACCAATATCCATCAATATTGCCTCCACAAAGGTTCCTTTTAAGCTATGGCATAGTTTCTTGGGTCATCCTCAGTCGACGATTTTAAACTTAGTTTTGAAAAAAATTGCTTTACCTATTGCTACTACAGAGAAAGTTGAATCTGTAATGCTTGTTCTTATAATAAAGCACAACGTTTTCCATTTCAAGGACTCACTTTATCCACTAATGTACCTCTTCAGGTCAATTTTGCGATTTATGGGGACCATCCTCTATTTTATTACTAGAAAAAAGTTATATTACTATATCTTTGTTGATCAATAATTGTACTTGGTTGCATACACTTAAAAATAAAAGTGAAGTCGCCTCTTTATTCCAAATCTTTCGCATTTCAGTAGAGAATTTTTTCAAAACAAAAATTAAATCTCTCTATACTGATGGAGAAAAGTCCTATCTCCAACAAAATGGCATTGAACATTAAGTTTCACCTCCATACACACCACAACTTGTTGCCATAGCTGAACGTGGTCATCGTCATATTGTTGAGACAGCCAAAACACTTCTCCATGAGGCATCCCTACTAAAAGACCTATGGTCTTTTGCCTGCCATCATGTTGTTTATATCATTAATCGGCTACCCATTCCCATATTACATAACACGTCACCTTTCCAACAATTATTTGGTAAATCACCCAACTATGCCAATCTTAAATTTTTTGGTTGTCTCTGTTATCCATGGCTTAAACCCTATACCAAAAATAAGTTGGAGCCTCAGTCCACCCCTTGTGTGTATTTATGTGTTTCATCAAGCCATCATGTATACCTTTGCTTTGACCCAATATTGGTCAAAAATATTCACAAGTCCTGATGTTCTCTTTTATGAAATTTTTTTCCTTTTAAAACGATATTTCTACAGATAAGGAAAAACTTTTCTCAACTGACCTGAGAAAATGTTAACTCCAAGGAGGAAACTCTAAAGTTGGTTACCATTCCAACTCCCTCTCATGATATACCTTGAAATTAGATTTTAGGCCTAACTCACCCCAAAAGCTAGCTCAAAGGAAGGAGGATTTCTCAAGCCTTATAAAGAGTCCACCATTTCATTAACCACCGATGTGGGACTTTTTGCCGTTCTTGAACACCCCAACTCACACCCAGCGCTTAGCATCTGGTGCGTGAACAATTTTGATTTTGGGGACCCTAACATCAGGCGAGACGGGCCCTGCTCTGATACCATGTCCTTTTGCTTGAAAAGCTTTGAACCATGAAAATTCAAGTGACAAAATATTTTGTGCCAAAGCCATGAATCATCTACAATTTCATTTTTAATGAATTGTAATGAAATTGCAAAGGGGAGTTTCTTTTTATCATCTTTACTTCAACAATGACTTGATTTGACTCAATTTTAACATAAATCCTGCAATAATTATCTTTAAACACAAGACAATAACCATTTTCCATGAGTTGACCAACACTAAGCAATTTTTTTTCCAAGTCAGGAACATAAAGAACATCATGAATTTGCTTACCGCTTCCTTTCATGTTGATCGAAATAGTACATTTACCTTTCACATCAACTAAGGCTCCATTCCCCATCTTTACTTTAGTAGTGATGCTATTATAAATTGAGAGGAAAACCTTTTCATCTACAGTTATGTGATTACTACAACCATTATCAACATACCATTTATTGTATTTTGTTGAAGCATCCGATTTAGAAGCAAAGAAAATGTTTTTTTTCCCTTTCTTCCTCCCGTTTTTCACAAAAATTTGTTGCTTGTGTTTCTTGTGTCAGCAATCCTTTTCAACGTGGTCAATTTTTTTTACAAAAGTTACATTGGGGCTTGCCTTTGTGCCAATATTTTTTTGCATTGTGATTAGCGTTTTTGCAAACTTTACAAAAAAGACTAGAGTTTTTGTCATATTTTTCTTCAACCTTCTTGGATGAACCATCATGATCCTGCTGCTTTTTTGGCTTGTGATTCTTCTTCTGATGACTTTTTGAGAAATTTTTAGAATTCTCATTTGTTTTAGATTGGAAAGCCGTCTCTTTGGGTTTTTCATGAAAAAATCTTTGCTTCTCTTGTGCACGAAATGATTCTATTAGTTCTTTGATGGAAAACTTAGAAAGATCTTTCATCTCCTCAGTGATAGCAACAATGTACTCATACTTTTCTGTGATACTAATTAGAATCTTTTCCACAACTTATTGGTCAGAAATTGTATCACTATGATTTCTCATTTCATTAACAATAATCATGACTCTTGTGCAATGTTCACCACTTTTTTCAAATTCTATCATTTTTAAATATTGAAACTCTCTTCTAGAGTTTGAAGATTTATAATGCATACCTTTTTGTCACCATACACCTCAATTTCCAGAAAATTTCAAGCTTCCTTTGCAGTCTCACAAGTATCAATTTTTGCAAAATATGCTCTTGAGATTCCCATTTGGATTTGGCTCAAGGATTTTGCATCTTGACGATACTTAGACTCAAAATTTTTAATTATGTAGGTGTAAGATAACCATCGTTGTCTGGGTCTTCAAAGTCATTTGCAACAATAGTCCACAAATCTTCAGCTTTCAAATGTGTTCTCATTCTTATATTCCAATATTCAAAATCAGTTCCATAAAAAAATGGAGTAAGAACAACTGAAGAATCAGAACCCTCATTTGTTTTGGATGCCATATTTTTTTCTTCACCTAACCCAGATTAAGAATGAAAACTTGCTCTTGATACCAAGTGAAATTAGGTCTTAGTCCTAACACACACCTCAAAAGCTAACTTAAGGGGATGAGGATTGCCAAACCTTATAAAGAGCCCACCCATCTCATTAACCACCGATGTGGGAATTTTTATCATTCTTTAACAATACCACCACCTATACCATTGTCCTTAGAATTCTCTTTACCTAGATCACCAATATAGGATACTCTCTCCTTCAATTTTGGCCGGGAACCAGCAGCTACTGCAAATGATTTAGGTAATTCTAAACTTTCTTCTACTTCTTCACAACCTAATTAGTTGATTCATCAACTCGATGTCAACAATGCTTTCCTGTAGGGACAGTTGACTGAAGAGGTTTTTATGTCTCAGCCTCAAGGATTTGTTAATTCACAATTCCCTTTCCGTGTTTGCAAATTAAAAAAAGCAATTTATGGACTTAAACAGGGACCGCGGGCGTGGTATACTACACTACATGATCATCTAAAGAAAATAAGATTTATTAATTCTGAATCTAACACCTATTTGTTCATTTTGAAGAATCTGGTTGCTACTGTCTATGTGCCCATCTATGCTAACGACATTTTAATCAGGGGAAGTCATCCTGACTTAATTAGACATGTTACTGATTCCTTGAGTTCACATTTTTCTTTGAAGGATCTATGGTAGTTAAAAATGTCAGGTGGTCTTTGTGTCACTCAATTAAAATACATTCTTGATATTTTGTCTGAACTAGATATGCAAGATTGTAAAGGAGTCTTGTTATTTGCAGTTTTGATGATTTGACAAACTTAGGGACCTTATAAAGGTACCAGGTTTCTTACTTGAGTGTTGAAGATGAAATAAACCCAGGGACCTTGTAGAGGTACCAGACTCTCATGGTGACGAGCCAGTTGACTGCCAGCTAGAGACGGTACAAAAAGTAGGTGCACACTTTCCAATAGCGTCAGAAAGTGAGACTTCTCCTACCAATGCCAAAGAGTTTAAGAAAAGTGACTTGTCCATATAAAAGGCACTTTCCTAAACATCTTCTGCAGTTTTTGCAACTTGATAAAGAACTTTTCAAGAACAATTGCAAAGGCTGCTAGAAAACAAAAGGTAGAATTATTCCAAGAACAACGGAAATCTTTGGAGCTATTCGTATAGCTGTTTAAGAATACATTCTATTGTTCTTACATTGTAAACTATTCCTGAAACTATAAAGGTATCAGTGGGTAGTGTTAAAATTCTAGGTTGTCCAAGTGGGATAGCTTAGTGGGTAGATTGGTTTCTACTTAGGCTTGTTAAGCAATAGAGACTATTGCTTAAACGTGAGATTAAAAACTTCTTCTCACATTTGGTGTAATCGTGTTTTACTTTTGCTTTTGAAGATTAGTGAAAACGATTGAAAATCCTGTGAGACAGGTCGTGGTTTTACTCCCTTAAGCAATGAGGTTTCCACGTAAAATTATTGTGTTGGTTTTAACTGCATTTAACTTTCTGGTTATATTCATTAGTGTAGTAAGGGACCTGGTCCATTATTCTGTTAAGTGAAGGTATATATTCTATTAAGTGGTATCAGAGCAGACACTCTCTATTTGGTTAACACCAAGGAAGTGATATTTGTTCTAGAATTGCTGCTCCACTTAATATCGAAGAAGGTCAGTCGTCAACAAGACCTCCCCGTTTCAATGGACATTTCTATAGTTGGTGGAAAGTTAGAATGCATGATTTCCTCATGGCTGAAGACAGCGAGTTATGGTATATTGTACTTAATGGACCGTTTATTCCAATGATAGAAGAAAAGGATGGAGAGAAAACTAGTCCTGTTCCAAAGCCTAGACAGAAATACGATGAAGCTAATAGAAAAAAGATTGAAAAGGGCTACAAGGCAAAAACTCTTCTTGTCTATGGGATAGGACCTGATGAGTTCAACAGGGTTTCAGCTTGTGAGTCTGCTAAGGAAATTTGGGGTTGTTTGAAGACTGCTCATGAAGGAACTGAACAAGTCAAAGAATCAAAGATTGACATGCTTACCTCACGGTATGAGAACTTCAAAATGAAGGAAGGAGAAACAATTCATGACATGTTTACAAAATTGTCTTCCATTACAAATGAGCTGCGAAGTCTTGGTGAACCTATAAGCATGAGCAAACAAGTCAGAAAAGTACTTCGAATTCTTCCAAAATCTTGGGAAAGCAAGGTTGATGCCATCACAGAAGCCAACGATTTGAAGGTGCTAACTATGGATTCTTTGATTGGAAATCTGAAGACACATGAGATGAATCGAAATCACGATTCATCAAAGAAGGAAGCTAAAAAGGATAAGTCATTGATGCTGAAGTACAAATCAGATGAAGATTCCAGTGATGAAGATATGGCATATCTCATCAACAGATTTCAAAAAATTGTGAGAAAAAAACAAAGTTTTTAAAAGAGGAACAAATGGTCCTCGAAATGCTACTCAAGGTGATACATGCTACAAGTGTGGAAAAGCTGGGTACTTTATCAGAGAGTGTCCTCTGCTCAAGAATGAAAACAAGGAACATCAAAAACCAAGAAGTGACAAAGTGAAGAGAAGGGACCTGGCACTCGGTAAGAGAGATCGAAAAGCTGCTGCAGACTTGGTGGTCAAAAAGGTTCTTGCTGCGTGGGGTGATTCTTCAAGTGATTCAGAAGATCCTGATGAACCAAATGATTTGTCTATGGTGGCTGTACATGAGGAGGAAACCATTTTCAATGAAATGTTTGCTCTCATGGCTCATACAGAAAATGAAGAAGAGGACGACCAGGTAACTCTTCTTGATATGAAAAATGACTTGGATAAATATTCTCTTAAAAAATTGAGAACGTTGGCAAAAGTTATGATTGATTCTGTAATCGAGTTAACATCTGAAAGAGACAACATGAATGCTGAACTTGACAGTTTAACTGAAAACAAAGTTAAACTGGAGGAGAAAATGTCAAAAATTGTGTCTCTAGAGTCTGATAATTTTGAACTTAAGAACCAGTTGAATAAGATTACTGAAGAATTGAAAAGCTAAATGGAATGTCAAATGGTTTACAAGTTGAAATTCAAGAAAAAATGAAAAACTCTGAGAAAAAACTGGGTTTGTCATTGGAGAAGAGCAACAAATTAGAAAAGGATAATGTCAAACTTAAGGAAGAACTTGAAAAATCTTTTAAGTGGATAAAATCCTCAAAGTTATTGTCAAATGCAACAAATCAGAGTAATTTCAATAAGAAAGGACTAGGAAGTCTGAACATCACTCCTCCTTATAATCCTCATATAAAGTATGTGTTTGTGTCTGACAATCTACTTTTTCTTCATTGTGGTAAGAATGGGCACGTAAAGGGAGAGTGTGTTGGCTGGAGAAATTCCTTTGAAAGACTCTCTAATTATTCTGAAAGGCAAAACTTGCCAAAAGAGAGACCTGGTCCTCCAAAGCATGTTTCAACCCAGAGATTTTCAAAGAAAAAATCTGTCACTGCTCCAATGTCCTTTGTTAGAAAGTTTCAAAATCTACCCTATTGGACTATATACAATCTAATCACTGCTTTGTCTGCCTTTTCGGAAATCAAATTGAAATGGGTTCCCAAGCTAAACAAGTGATTTTTGGGGCAGGTGAGTGAGAGGAGCAGCAGTCAATGTTGGTATATGGACAGTGGATGCTCTAAACATATGACTGGTGATGTAAAAAATTTCCTCTCACTCAAGACACTTCAAGGAGGAGGTGTCTCTTTTGGTGATGGAAAGAAGGGGTACATTTTGGGAGTTGGCAAAGTGGGAAGATCTCTTGAAGATTGAATTGACAATGTGTATCATGTGGATGGGTTGAAGTATAGTCTCTTGAGCGTGTCTCAAATCTGTGACAAAGGAAATGAAGTCAAATTTACTTCTGAGAAGTGCACTGTGGTGAGTCTAACTATAAAGAAGGTAATTCTTACTGCTTACAGAAGTAAAAACATGTATATGGCCAACTTAGAAACGTCTCATGGAGATGACCTGACATGTCTTAGTGCTCAGAATGAGAATGTTGATCTTTGGCATTGTAGGCTAGGGCATATGAGCTCATCTCTATTGAACAAACTGATTTCTAAGGACCTGATCCGAGGTCTGCCAAAGCTGAAGTTTGCTGAAAATAAAATCTGTGAAGCTTGTGTTAAAAGAAAATAAATCAGATCATCCTTTAAGCCCAAAAAGCAAGTAACATCATCAAGAACACTAGAGCTGCTTCACATGGACTTATGTGGACCCTTGAAGGGTCAAATCAATAATGACAAGAAATACATTTTGGTGATAGTTGATGATTACTCGAGATATACATGGACAAGATTCTTGAAATCAAAGGCAGAAACACCTGAAGAATGGTGGTGTTTTTCAAAATGATTCAAACTAAATTGAATCAAGTCATTTGCAACATTCGATCTGATCTTGGTAATGAGTTTGAGAACTCAAAACTGGATAAATTCTGCATGGAGAATGGTACAAGTCATAATTTCTCTGCTCCTAGAAGTCCTCAACAAAATGGAGTAGTGGAAAGAAAAAATAAAACCTTGGTGAACATTTCCAGAACTATGATTATTGAATCAAATCTTCCTCAAAATTTATGGGCTGAAGCTGTCAACACAGAATGTCATGTTACCAATAGGTGTCTGATAAGAGTTGTTTTGAATAAGACCCCCTATGAGCTGCTCAACAACAAAAAGCCTATGTTGAGCTATCTTAGAGCATTTGGATGTAGGTGTTTTGTGCTGAACAATGGAAAGAATGATCTAGGAAAATTTGATCCTAGGAGTGATGGAGTATTTGTTGAATATTCTTCATCGAGTAAGGCTTACAAAATATTCAACAAACAAACTCAATGCATTGAAGAAAACATTCATGTTGTATTTGATGAAGATGGAAGCTTGAAGAATAATGAATCAAATGATGAAGATAATGTGATGAAACTGTTCAATTCGTAGAAAATTGAAGAAAGTGAAGCTGATGCAGAACAACAACTGAAAAATGACTGTGATGATCAAAATCATAGTTTACCTGAAGAGGCTGATGGGGTGGAAAAATGTGATGAGGTACCTAGTACTACTCATAATTCCATCCAGAGTACATCAAACTCCCCAGAAAATGATATCTCTCTTGATGAAGAAGAACATGCTGATCAGCTCAACCAGTCTGCTCCAAGATCAGGATGGAAGCATAGTTCATCACATCCTCTTGATAATCTTATCTCTCCCTTGAACTCTTGAATTCATACTAGATCACAAACAAGAAATCTAGTTGCATTTTTAGAATTCATATCATCTATTGAGCCCAAGAATGTGAAAGAAGCATTAAGTGATGCAGATTGGATCAACTCTATGCAAGAAGAACTTCATCAGTTTGAAAGAAGCAAGGTAGTACATGGTTCCTCGACCTGCAGGCAGGACAGTACTAGGAACCAAATGGGTTTTCAGAAACAAGCTTGATGAAAATGGAGTGATTACTAGAAACAAATCCAGGTTGGTGGTTCAAGGATACAATTAATAAGACGGAATAGACTATGATGAGACTTTTGCACCTGTTGCCAAGATGGAGGCTATTAGAATTTTAATAGCTTTTGCTGCATTCATGGGGTTCAAGCTGTATCAAATGGATGTCAAAAGTTCATTTCTGAATGGAGATCTCAAAGAGGAGGTATTTGTCAAACAACCTCCTACGTTTGAAGATGCTGAGCTACCAGATCATGTGTTCAGATTGAATAAGGCTTTGTATGGTCTGAAGAAGGCTCCAAGAGGATGGTATGAAAGGCTGTCAAAGTTTCTGCTGAAGAATGGTTTCAAAAGACGCAAGATAGACAATACTCTGTTCTTATTAAAAAGAGAACAAGAATTGCTTATTATTAAAGTTTATGTGGATGACATAATTTTTGGAGCTACTTAAAAACATTTGTATGAAGAATTCTCATCATTAATGGGAAAGGAATTTGAAATGAGCATGATGGGTGAACTGACATTCTTCCTTGGTTTACAAATCAAGGAATCATCAAATGGGATTTCAATCTA
The DNA here is from genome assembly GCF_036512215.1 of Solanum lycopersicum. NCBI lineage: Eukaryota > Viridiplantae > Streptophyta > Magnoliopsida > Solanales > Solanaceae > Solanum > Solanum lycopersicum. The sequence goes on along the minus strand of NC_090801.1, from coordinate 48,196,181 downwards.
TCAGGAGAAGTACATTAAGGAGCTACTGAAGAAATTCAATATGTTTGACTCTAAACCTATTGATACTCCTATGGGAACAAATTCCAAGCTTGTAGTAGAGGAATCTGATCCTTTTGTGAATCAAACAACGTACAGGGGAATCATTGGATCCTTGTTGTATCTGACTGCTAGCAGACCTCATATTGTTTATAGTGTTGGAATGTGTGCCAGGTTTCAAGCATGTCCTCGTGATTCACACTTGAAGGCTGCAAAATGTATTCTCAGATACTTGAAGAAAATAGGGGACCTGGTTCTCTTCTATCAAACAGGTGACACTTTTGATCTGGTTGATTTTGCAGATGTTGATTTTGCTGTTTAAAGTTTACAGGAAGAGTACTTCTAGAATGACTCATTTCCTTGGATCATCACTCATCTCTTGGGGAACCAAGAAGCAAAAATTTGTGGCTCTTTCAACTGCTGAAGCGGAGTATGTAGCTGCTGCAGCCTGCTGTTCACAGTTGTTGTGGATCAGGCAACACTTGAAAGATTTTGGGATACACATCAAAGCAATTCCTCTTATATGTGATAATACTAGTGCTGTTAGTATGGGAGAGAATCCAGTCCACCATAAGAGAACAAAGCATATTGATGTTAGACATCACTTTTTGAGAGACAATGTTGAGAAGGGAAATATTGTGCTTACATATTGTCCAATTGAGGAGCAAATTGCAGACATCTTCACCAAGGCTCTCAGTAAATATCAATTTGAGAGATATCGTGTGAAGTTGGGCATGTTGATCTCTAAGTGATGTTCTTAGCTTCCAACAGTTGAATTCCCTTGATAGCTAAAATTGTAGTGCAGGTATCCTTTGTGTAAATATTTAAAAATCTGAATAAAGATCTTTTTTGTACCTTTTGTAGGTATACTTTCAGGAAGGACTGGCCTAGCAAAGAAAATGACTAGAATAACTGGGGAATGAGGATGTAACTGTGCTATGGTACCTGGTGCCTGTCCAGGTTAGCATTTATACATTAATTTGAAACTTAAAATTATGACCATTGATAATGCCACATGTCAGTCATCGGTCATTCTGACCGTTAGTCCCATCGCTTCTCTTTCAAGCGACACATCCAATCATGGACCTGGCACCTTTTCACGTCTTTTTAAAAACCCTCATTACTTCTCTTTGAAATCCTCATCCGTCCTTTAACATTCTTTTTGCTTCAAGAAGGGTTTAAGTAAAAGTTAAAAAGGCAAACTTTGTTTCTTCTTCTTCCATTCTCTGTTCGAAAAGACATTTTTTTCTAGTCAAACATGTCTTCTCCTTCTTCTACCTCCAAACAGATGCTAAATGCTCTTAGAGAAATAGAGCCCATTGCTTTCTACTCTCCGTCTACTGTGAAGTCCAGATCTAATGCCCCTTCTAGTTCTCAACAAGATCCACCTGACAATCCGTTCTATTCCATAGATTTAAACAACATATGCTTGCTTACTGGACCTGGTCCTTTGCAAGAAATGTTGTCTAATACTCTTTTTGAAGGAGATCTGCCTAAGCATAAAGCATCTAAGTCCAATATCTTGGCAGCAAGTGAAGAGTTGGTTATTGAGAGTTTGGCTATTATGCGGGAAGAAGCAAGGGATGAGCAAACTAAAGTTTTGCAAAGGGAAGAAGTAAGAAATACTCAACCCATTTTTGATAAAACTCCTGACATTGGAAGGTATCCTTCTTCCTCCTCCTCTGACTCTGAAAGTGAGGAGGAACCCCTAAAGTGGAAGGTTGAGCGAATGAGGGTGAGATGTCTAGGAAAAGGAAGGAGAAGGTTGTAGAAGAGGCCCCTATGAGAAGACCTACCACTAGGTCTGCTGCTCAAAAATTGATGGACGATGCCTTGAAGGCCAGTGCACGTTCTACTGCTGCAATTAGAAGTCCCAGAACCTTCAACGTATCAAATTTCATAATGCCTGAGACTGATATTGTTGAGTTGTCTGCTGAGGAAGTTGAAAAGAAGGGTAAGAAGAAAAGGCCAGGGAAGAAAAGGGGAAGGGTTTCAAAGAAGGTTGAAATACAAAGTCCAAAAAGAAAGTTCTGCAGGAAAAAAGAAAAGACCACCGGGATTTGGTGCCCAAGATAGGAGTGTTGTGAGTGTCAACATGCAGGAAGTTGTTGACAACCTGAGAAAGCAAGCCGTCTTGGCTGGGAGAGTCTTTGATATGGGAATCATACATCTTCCCGGCATGGACTCTCTTCATTATATGGTAGAAATTCAATCATGGATACATTTGTTCAACAGAAAATTCTCCATCCTCTATGAAGAAGAAGTGTGCGAATTCTATTATAATGTTCAATTCAAAGAAGATGGGAGTATCCTCACACGGGTCAATGACATTGCTGTACATCTAGATGAAATTTTGTTAAGCAAAATTCTCAGGGTTCCTAGAGAGGGGACCCGATCTGTGCTGGGAAGAACTTGCTCTACTGAGTTTTCTTCCTTGATTTCTAAGATACCTACAACCAAGGTTACTGGGATTTATAAGAATATCATGAAGAGAGAGTACCAGTTGGTCTTCGAGTTCATCAACAAAGTTCTCCTTCCTCACACTGAAAAGAGGACCTCAGCAACTGCAACAACTGCTGCTGACTTGTTTGTGATGGTGATGTTGTGTATCTTCGAGCCCTGAATCTCCCAGGTCTTATGCTTGAGCATATCTACAAAACCGTCATCGACAGGAAAAGTGTTCATGGAATGGGATATAGATAATTTCTCACGGAAGTATTCAAGAACTTTCGAATTCCTCTCAGTGTTGGAAAGGCATGGACGGTTAAACAGACTATCTCAGAGAGTACCCTGGTCGAGTGTGAGTGTATTGAAGGGAGAGGCAATCCCAAGAGTAAGATGGCTCAACTCATCGAAGATCAGGATCAACTCAAGCATGAGGTTGAGGAGCTCACTGTGCGTTTGAGTGGTAAAGAGGCTGAAATTGCTATACTCAAAGCAGAACTGCTTACTGCACAGAATGAGAGACCTGGTTTTTTCGTGGTACAAGATATGGAGAGAGAGAATGCAGAGTTGAAGGCTAAGATCACTGCCTTATAGGAGAAGGAAATTAAAGATAATGATGCTGCCAATCCCCGACTCACTCTTATAATCCAGTCCCTGTCTCATCCACCTCCCTCTTCCTAGCCTGTTAAAAACCCTTCCTTGTGTCTTTCTTTTTGTGGCTTATCTTTGTGTTTTTGGATTGTCAGTTTTACTTTAATGTATTAATGTTATTGTGGAATGATGGTTAACTTATTCCTCTGTTGTTCTGATTATAATCCTTTGTGAATGCTTTTCCCTTCCTTATTGATTGCTCTTTAGCTTTGATCTTATTCAGTATTGCTGTTGACATCACTGGTTTACCGCATATCTTTTATATGATGCCAAAAGGGGGAAGTAAAACTGGTAAGTAGCTAAATGATTATACATGTAGGGGAATACAGTGAGGGGGAATGTAGTAAGGGGGAACAAAGTTGGAGGAGATCTGAGACCATTGTTTGTCATCATCAAAAAGGGGGAAAATGTTATTTGCAAATTTGATGATTTGACAAACTTAGGGACCTTGTAAAGGTACCAGGTTTCTTACTTGAGTGTTGAAGATGAAACAAACCCAGGGACCTTGTAGAGGTACCATGCTCTCATGGTGATGAGTCAGTTGACTGCCAGCTGGAGACGGTACAGAAAGTAGGTGCACACTTCCCAATGGCGTCAGAAATTGAGACTTCTCCAACAAATGGCAAAGATTTTAAGGAAAGTGACTTGTCCATATAAAAGACACTTTCCTAAACATCTTGTGCAGTTCTTGCAACTTGATAAATAACTTTTCAAGAACACTTGCAAAGGCTGTTAGAAAATAAATGTAGAATTATTCCAAGAACAACGGAAATCTCTGGAGCTTTTAGTATAGCTGTTTAAGAATACATTCTCTTGTTCTTACATTGTAAACTATTCCTGAAACTATAAGGGAATCAGTGGGTAGTGTTAAAATTCTAGGTTGTCCAAGTGGGATAGCTTAGTGGGTAGATTGGTTTCTACTTAGGCTTGTTAAGAAATAGAGACTATTGCTTAAACGTGAGATTAAAAACTTCTTCTCACATTTGGTGTAATCGTGTTTTACTTTTGCTTTTGAAGATTAGTAAAAACGATTGAAAATCCTGTGAGACAGGTCGTGGTTTTACTCCCTTAAGCAAGGAGGTTTCCACGTAAAATCATTGTGTTGATTTTAACTGCATTTAACTTTCTGGTTATATTCATTAGTGTAGTAAGGGACCTGGTCCATTATTTTGTTAAGTGAAGGCATATATTCTATCAAGTCCTGATACCAATTTGCTCTAGTAAACTGGCTGAGGCAGCTGATAAATCTCCATATGCTAATGCTACACTCTACAGGCGTACTCTCGGTAAGTTGCAATATTTATCATTCACCCAGCCTGAATACTACTGTATCTCAGAGCCAAGGCAACTTCAGGTCTTCATATTCTTTATAACTCAGACTACAATCTTCCTGGGTACGCTGATGCTGATTGGGCGAGAGACCCGAATGATATAATATCCACATACGGCTATATTCTTTACATTGGGCGCATTCCTGTGAGTTCATCATAAAAAAACAACAAGTTGTAGCTCGGTCATCTACTGAAGAAAAATACAAATCAGTTGCAAAGTCTCTTGCCGAACTCACATGGGTGCGCAACTTGCTCAATGAATTTTCTATCACCGTTCCAAATATTCCCACAATATTTTGTGACAATATTGGTGTCACTTATCTATGTCGGATCCATTGTTCCATAGCCGTATGAAACATATTGTTGTGGACTTTTGCTATGTTAGAAACAAGGTTCAAGCACACCGAGTTCTTGTCAAACACACTCATGCTTCTGATCAACTGGCTATATACATTTGCCAATCCATTACCAGCACCAGCCTTTGAAAGGTGTTATTCCAACTTAGGTGTTGTTGACCCACACCTAACTTGAGGGGATGTATTAAGCATAATTATTTTATCTTATAATAAGTTGTTGTTATAGTTACTACCTTTTAGTATCTGTAGAAGAGTCCTCTTATTAAAGGAGTTTATTGTTTTTGTATATTTGTAGAAGAGTCCTCCAACGGTTTAGGAGTTTAAGTAGCAATTATCTTCCTTAAGTTTAGCTATAGGTTGTTGTTATTAGTTTTATCTAACACTTCGATGCTAAAGGAATTAGGTCATCTTTTGATTACTTTTGACTATATGATTTTATAACCCGTCCATAGTACTTTAGCAAAAAGACTTACACAATGTGGATGAGACTTGTTAGATTTGTGTTCTTGGACCTGAAGATATAGAACACATGTTATTCAAATGTCCTCGGTCTCAACTTTATGGAGGCAATATCCTATAAATTGCCTGATATAGGAAATATTACTGATTTTTCTATGACTTGTTCTTAAATACCAAATCTTTTCCTGAATCTATTGACTTTTTTAAACTTGAGAACTAACAATATTTGGCAAGTAATTGGTTGTTATTAATTAGGAAAGGTTAGATCCAAGCGATATTGTTTCTAGATTTATGTTTGAGTATATAGAATATAAAGAGTTACTGACAAAAAGTCTTTCTTCTTGTTCCTCAATAAATCATCTTGTGATTAAACTAACAAAATTGCAAGATGGTGTTTTATTGTTTACAGATGCAGGATTACGGCTCTAGATAGAATTGGGAACCTGCTTCATTCCCATGGATCCCCAATCTAATTTTTTGGGGGGTTATGACTGCTGAAGCAATTGCTATTGGGAAATCTCTTCAATATGCTATTAGTAATGGATGAAAGAGAGTGAAGATTTCATCATATTGTTGAGTGAAACCTCCTGGGAGAAGTTTTTCCCTAGTTAGATCATCCAGGATGCGAAAGATATGTTTAAACTATGTATTACGTTGATGCAACAATAAAAGTGGTTTTGTTTTGGAGAAAGAAAAAGAACTAACTCTTTTGAAGAGGGATTAGAATAGGGATTAAAAAAAGACTATTTAGCAAATAATTATATCTCAAAAGTCTAAGTTGAGTAATTTTATTGATACAAAACAAAATCTAATGACTTTACTATATATATTCCCAATGTTGAGTGATCTTTAGAAATATCATTTCTCTGAGAGACAAATATCTGAAATTTAACTATTTTAAGTATTAAATCTTCATTCGACATATGCTTTGATAATTTTGTGGAAAAAAATTACATTTGATTCTATCAAAATGAGTTGGATTGGTTATGAACGCCATGATTTACTATAAGTAGCTACTAGGCCATAATTTTTTTTTGACATATTTAAATATTTTGGGAATGACTGATTTTTATCTAGATTGACTTCAGATAAATTTTTGTTGTCATCCTGAAACTACACTTGTCGATGTATACGTACACTCTACCTAATAGGGTTGAGGCGATTCATGCAACACTACGCGGAGATGACTTGAACATGAGCAAGTAGGTTCTGTGATTTTTGTCACAAAGTTGATTACCTATTTGGCCTTGGATATTGCATTGGTATTAGTATATTACTCCCCAATAAAGGTACAATATATTTGAATACGTTTAGATGATTCTATTGATTCAATTCAATTGAAATTGGATTTAATGATTTTATTTAAATATTTTGTGACTGGAATTTAAAGTATTTAAGGTTGAGTTGAATCAAGTTTTCTCTAGATCCTCCATCTCAAATGTAAAATAAATTTATAATGTGACATTTAATGCATTTTGTTCTACGTCAAATAATACTTGCATGAATTTACTAACAATATCGGTTGACACTGTTGTGTTTTTTTGTGATATTCATCCCCTGTGAGTCGAGCCTCCTTTTCAGTCGGTCTTTGTTAGTTCTATATCTTTGTAGGGTAATAACATTTAAAGTCGAGACTTTTAGTAAACGAGAGTCAATAATACTTATTTGAGTATTATGATGGTCTACTCGTGGCAATTGATGGGTGGACAAGGCTAAGGTTACTCTTTTCTGGAGATATATGTTGAGGCACCACTTTTATTATGTGTTAGTTAGTATATGTTGTTCTTTTTTCTTTTTGTCAGAAATTGTTCCAAGAGTTTACATTTAAATTCAGTAATCACATAGAGATTTCCTAGACTGATAGTTGTGTTGAGTTGTAATAATAGAAATGTACATGACATACATGAAAAAAAACATTTATTTTTCTTATGAAATAATTTTTGTATAGTTCTAAATTTGAGAACAATTGATGATTAATTTGAAAATATATAAATTTTTTGAAATTGTTTGCGCGGTCGATATATATGGATTTGATTCCCTTATGTAGTTGAATGTTAGTCACGTGGATTTAGGACTACTCTTTCAACCAATAGGTCACCCACATTTTCTTTTGTCTATAGAGATTCAAAGTCTCAAATAGTTATCTCAAAGGCCATTGCCTCTTTCCCAGTATGTTTCAAATTTTATCAAAATCCTTTTGTCTTTTGATATTATCGAAATCCTTATTTCTCCCTTTTCCACATTTTTCTAGATTCCATCGATTCATTCATAACAGAGGATCCAATCCAATTCAAAATAACAAAAAGAAAATAAAATTCATGTGTGTGCAGACTAGAAACTGATATATAATTTTAAAATGAACAAAAATAAACAATTCTGTGTATACCTGACAAAAATCAGGTCCAGTAGCCCATGTAACCTTCTTCAAAGTCATGACCAAAATTCACCTTTTTATCTGCAGATCTGAAACAAAAAAAGAAATGGAGATTGGAACCCTAGAAGTCGTGAAGAAATCAAGAATGAAAACGTTGCGCCGTTGCAGCCTGCGGGAGGGAGGGAGGGAGGGAGTGAGTAAAATGTAGTTTCTGTTTTTGTTTTCTGTCCGTAGCAGGAAAAGTTCATTTCATGCCTTTTTACTTTTTCATTACGTCATGTCTTCTTATTTTTTCATCTATAATTAATTTAGACCGAAATACCCCTATACTACTACTTAGTTATGGATACATCCATTATCAATATTATATTGATGTTATTATTATCCTCCGGTTTAACTTTATTTCTCATTTATTCTTAAAATATATTTTTTATTTTTACTTTATTACTTTTGACATATAAAAAAAGATAATATTTTATTTTCATGTTTGACCATCAACATTAAATAGTTATTTTTCAAGACATCATTTAATAGGAAATAGTTTGATAAAATATTTATACCAATAATGAATGGGTGTCTTAAGTCAAATAGTGGCAAAAAGAAGTGAACAGAGAGAAGTAAAAGACAAATTAAAAGTAATTATAAACATTAAGATAGATTTATTTTTATGAAATTTTAAAAAGAACGGTAATTTTTTTTCATAATTGATTAAGATATGAGAAGATATTTTCTGAAACATTTATCATTCAAAACTCGTAAATAAAAAATAAAAATAAATATTCAATAAGATATAATCAATTATTAGTAGTAACTTGCCAGTATCCTCCAAAACTAATCGAGTTACACACATCTTCCTAATTTGTTCTTATTTCCATAAAATAAAGTCCCTTGACTTAATTATTTTCCTAAAACAGAGTCCTACCACTTAATTAGTTCCCTAAAATAGAGTTTTACATACTTAATTGTCTCCTTAGTTTATTGTTTTCACTCCGAATCAGCTCAATTCTCTCCTATTTTTTCATATCCTATGTACCAACTCCAATAGGAGTGTGCAATTGTCTCTTCCAATGTTCGGACTCCAACGTGTAAAATTCGAACTAGAAAAATGTTATTACACTATTATTGTTGGGTTAATGGGTTAAAGATTTTATAAAAAAGAATTATCAGATTATCAGTTCAATTTTAATATATTATATTAGTTTATTGGGTGATCAAATAACTCATTAAGACTAAGAATTTACTATTTTATATCTACATAAATATAAAATATTAATTTCAATACCTTAAATAATATTGTTTTGTTTATTTAACCTGCACTTCATAGTGAACTTGAGTTCGCACATTTGCAAATGAAAAAAGAATAAATATACCCCCTAACTATCGTAAATGGTATGCATATACCTGTTGAGTTTTATTTGCCCTGATTTCTTACCATAAATAGGTTTTCCTTTTAGGAAAAAGGTTTTGAGTTGACTATTCTTTTTTTGGTAGGAAAAGGTTAAGGACTCTATAAATAGAGGCATGTTCCTTCTAACTTAATTAGCATTCACAATGTAGTTTTAAGGGCTTTGAGAGTTTTGGTTAGAGGGAGAATTTGTGAACCTCTCATGTATTCCGAGTGAATTGGTTGAGGTTGTTTCCCTCTGTATTTTGTACTCTCATGTTTATAGTGGATTGCTCATCTCCTTTGTGGACGTAAGTCGATTGACCAAACCACGTTAAATCTTTGTGTCTTTTGGTATATTTCTCGTTGTCTTCTTACTCGTGGTCTTTCGAGGTTTGCTTTGCTAGCTTCCGCGTTTACACCTGCTTATTTACGGTCCTAACAAGTGGTATCAGAGCCAAATTCAATGATGGAGTCAGGTTCAGTGATTCGATAATCGATGATTGAACCAAGTTAGAAAGAGGTGTTCATCTTGGCGGGTGTAGTTCTAGCCGCAACTCTTTTGACAGTAATGAAGATTTTGTTGGAGAAATTGTTTCAGAGAGGTTTTCTGTGTTGAGACATAAAATTTGCAAAGGAGATTATGGAAAGGAGAAGCAAGTTGTTGAAGATTAAGTGAAGAAGGTGGACAAATTTATTTTGTCAGAAATTCAGGCCAAGGGGGAGATATGTTGGGTTTTATTTGCCCTGATTTCTTACCATAAATAGGTTTTCCTTTTAGGAAAAAGGTTTTGAATTGACTATTCTTTTTTTGGTAGGAAAAGGTTAAGGACTCTATAAATAGAGGCATGTTCCTTCTAACTTAATTAGCATTCACAATGTAGTTTTAAGGGCTTTGAGAGTTTTGGTTAGAGGGAGAATTTGTGAACCTCTCATGTATTCCGAGTGAATTGGTTGAGGTTGTTTCCCTCTGTATTTTGTACTCTCATGTTTATAGTGGATTGCTCATCTTCTTTGTGGACGTAGGTCCATTGACCGAACCACGTTAAATCTTTGTGTCTTTTGGTATATTTTTCGTTGTCTTCTTACTCGTGGTCTTTCGAGGTTTGCTTTGCTAGCTTCCGCGTTTACACCTGCTTATTTACGGTCCTAACAATACCCTCCATCATACTTTTGGGACATTGGTGCACATCCCGTCAAAAAACTAGAGCATATATGTCATTCACTCTAACAGATCAATCTTATCTATCGATATGATATTTACTAAATATCGGGTCAGTGGATAAGATTATGACACGTGTATGTTTGTTAGTATAAAGGTTATATATGTTCTAATTTTGGATGGTAGGGACACCAATGTCACAAAAATATGACAGAGGGTATCTGCATACCATTTACAATGGTTCAGAGGTATATTTTTTCTTTTTCCCTTGTACAAAAGGTCAAAACCTAAAGTAAGAACCTTATTCCTCTTAATTTTTCTTGTGTTATACTTGTATAGTAATATTCATGGTAGTTATTACTATTCTATTTTATGAGTGTTTGTAAAGCTATATTATTTTCTTGTCGTGTCAAATTGTCAGAGAAAATATATTTGTCCTATAAATATTTTTTTATTGGTTAAATAAAAAATCAAACAATTAAGAATCAAAATCAATAAATCGAAAACTGAAAAAAATTCTTTTTATTTTAATTATTAGTTTATGGTAAAACGAAACACCTATTGTATAACTCAAACTCCTAATCAAAAACTTTCTATCAGATCACTCTGAAATCGTTTGGTGTGAAGGATACTATCATATAGTCCTGAGATTAAACTAAAATGTCATTTTCACATTAATTTTCACATTCGTGTATATTTACATTATTTTCATATCATGTATATAAAATAACATTCATATTCTCTACCACTTATTTTTATCATAATTTTGATATCTTTCTATTAATAAATTACATAACATAAATATAATTTTCATCTATAAAACCTCTTTTACTTTAACAAACTTAAGGTGAATTTTTTTATTGTAGATAAAAAGAAATTTTTGTTTTAAAATAAGTAAAAAGATTTTTAAAAATGCCCTTAAACTATGCGAAAAAATAAATATGTCACCCGTTTGTAGTTTGATCCAAAAATGTCCTGCAGTCAATACTTTGATCCACAAATTCTCTTATTTTTATTTAATGGGTCAAAAAAAATACACATTTTTCAAATAAAATATATTATTAATTTTCTTTTTTAATATATTCTTTTCCTAATAATATCTTTTAAATTGGAAAATATCTATCTTACTTCAGTTCATATAAAAATAAAAAATGAAAATATTTCTTATGATGAATATATATTTCTAATGGACATTTTTGAACCAAAATAGTGAAGGTAAGGACGTGTTTAAGCCAACCAATAAACGAAGAACATTTTGTTCCTTTCACATCGTTTAAGGACATTCTTAATCCTTATTCCTTTAAATACATATTGTACTATATATCATAAAATACAAACACTTAAATATTTAACCTAAATAAAATGAAAAAAAATATTTTAAGAATAAATAACAAAGAGTTTGTTTGGATGGGAGCTCTAAAGCTTGCCAACAAACAATATTATATCAAATTCTATTTGTATTCAAACCAAATGATGCCTTCATTTATTTCATCATCCCAGGCATCAATGATCAAATTCCGTTTGCCTACCATCAATGAAATACATTTTAAACTACATTCTGCTTCACCACCTTATTCGCCCTGTCATTCTCTCTCTTCCCAGGGTTAATTAAATCCACATTGCCCGATTCAAGAACATGCCTAGGAGCAGATAAGGAATCGGAATTATCAACCCGATTATTACCAAATCGATAGGGTACCCGAATAGTTGTTTAATAACCTTAACGACTTGAGAATTTTTTTTGCTATTATTGTTAGGAGATGGAGGGTGAGGGGTACGGGTACGGGTATGGCTAGATGAGGAAGCAGGGGGAGCAAAACGGATACGTGAATAAGTTTGTTTGCGGGACACAACAGATTCATTGAAAACAGAACGGTCAATTTTAGGGATATTGAAATAGTCATCAAGACAAGGATTGTAATCAATGGTGGAACAGAGGGAGAGGGAGTAAAGTTCATATTAAGAGAAGAGGCGGAGACCAACGGTTATTGATTTCTCTTCAAGTTCTCCATCAGCTACGGTGGGAAAGAAGACATGAAAACGATTTATATAAGTTTTGGGAGAGAAGAAGGATTTGATTTGTCTTTTACTGTTGTTTGGTTTTGTAAACTTGTTTATATAATATCACATAACTCTATCTACCAAATCATATTCACATATCTCTTTTGGAATACTATTTATTTCTCTTAATATTCACATTTCTCTCTTGGAATATCTTTTATTAAGTTTTGAATCTAAAAACTCAAAATTGTCAATTTACTTTATTGAACATAACGTAAAAATGCAAAAAATATTAATTGATAAAATAAAAATCTTACAAGATTAATATAGGTGAGATGATGAATATATGAAAATCGTTATATTTTACTAAATTATGTATCATATTTAATGAATTCATATTAATTATAATGTATGTGCATGATTCATTGTCATATATTTTTTAGTTTAATGATAATTGTAAAATAAATTAAGCAATTCAATGATTCATTGTAAACATAAATTAATTATACATAATATTTACTTTTTCTTAATAACCAAATATTATTCCTTGTTTATTTACTTAAAATATTTGATGTGTGATGGTAAGAGAATAAATTATATAAGCAACATAAGAAATATCTTGAAACTATATCCAAAAATGCTTCTCATTTCAAATGTGTCACAAAATCAATAATGATTAGTGACAAACTAAATATGTAAAAACATTATGTGTGTACAAAAAAGATCATTCTACATCCATCTAAAAAGATATCTTGTGGTTGCAACACTATAACTTTTGAATGCAATAAGAAAAATTAGAGATGAACTTCAACCATATTTAATTTTACTAATAATAAAAACACACTATAGAATCACATTTCACTAAATACACTTAGATACTTTTGTTCTTTATATATTACTAAATTTTGTATCATATTTATTGAATTCATTATACATGAAGTACAATATATGTGTATGACTCGTTATAATATATTTTTACTTAAATGATTAATCGTAAAATAAATTAAAAAATTCAGATTAATTGTAAACAAAAATTCATTATACATAATATTCATTTTTCTTATAAAATTTATTCATTGCTTATTTACTAAAAATATTCAATATGTGATGGTAAGAGAATAAACAATATAAACAATATAGGAAATTTCTTGAAATGATATCCAAAAATAACTTCTCATTTAAAAGTCTCAAAATACAAAAGAGACCATTCCACATGCACACAAAATTTTATTGTAGTCGTGGTAACACTAAAACTTTTGAATGCAATAAAAAAATTAGAGATGTGTTTAAACTAGATGTAATTTTTTACAAAAAAAAAATATAGTAGAATCATATTTCACTAAATAGTTTTAAATATATTCGTACTTTTGAATATTATTAATTTATAATATTAATGGAATCATATACTGATATATAGTTCTTTTGGAAATATATCATTGAACCGGTACCTTAGATAAATTATTAATGAAACGAGTATTAATTTAATGATATTTAACTTTATATTCATACAACTGAGTATGGGATAAATCAAGATAAATAATTTAGAAGAGCATTTTTTATCAGTTAAATAAAAAATCAAACTCTTAAGGATAAAAAATTGATAACCGTGATCTATTTTTTTGGTAATCGATTTAGTATATTTATAACATTGACAAATGGAATCGATATTACAGAAATTCAAACTTAACCAACCAATAAGCACCTAGAACTACTAGGTAACCCTAGAATTCAAACTTATTGTAATTGTCATTTTACCCATTTTACGTTTATTAAAAAAGTAATATTCGAAAATAGTCTCTTTACTTTCACGGGCTAATAATAAGATTTGTGTATACTCCACACTCCCCAAGATCACCTTGTGAGATTTTAATAGGTGTGTTATTGTTGTATTTATCAGTTTCAAAACTTTTGCTCAGAATTCATAATTACTTGTTTATATGTAAAAAATCAGTTTTGAAATCGAAAGTAATTTTCAACGCATACCAATTATGTTTAAGTACCTAACCTATACGTGCTCTTACACTATTAGCGTGCTTTATTAATTGATTTCTCTCATTGTGTTTGTTATATTAATTGGAATACAATTAAATGTGGATTAACGTCAGAAAAACTCAACTCCCACTAACAAATACGATCTCATACCCAGAAGACTCAAATTCAAAATTATTAGATTAAAAATAAAGGAATACTTACTGCTCCATCATAACTCTTACTAGTACACAATTAACATATCATTTGTAAGATAAGTTAAATTTATTCATAACTCAAGAGAAACATTTTATTTTTGATAAGATAACATTTATTCAAAGTTCGCCACATTAATTATTGTGATTTTTTTAATTTTAAAGGTCAGAAGTTTAAACTGTAGTCCACGGGACATATTCATTATTTTGTCTGTGTCCCGATAGCGGCGGAAGGCGGAGCGGGGTTTTAAGTTGTGTGCATCTTGATAGCAGCAGATGGATAGCCTCGATTTGCAGGCTTATCCATGCATGCTTAAATTTTACCCAAAAACCATGACCCAAAAGCTATATTAGTCGGATTGGCCATTCATGTTTAAATTGTTCCTCAAAGCCCTTACTCAATATCCTAGATCCACCGACTTGGCCATTCATGCTTAAATTGTTCCTGAAAAGCCTTATCCAATACCCTAGATCCACTGACTTGACCATTCATGATTAAATTGTTCCTCAATTCCCTTACCCGATACCCTATATCCACCGGTTTGGCCGTGAGTACTTAAATTGTTCTCGAAACCCTAACACTATACCCTATACTCTAGATCCGCCTCTTCCCTCAAGTATGATGGACAAGCGACTTTGTAGATCTGAATCAACTGTAGTTCTTTCCTATTTGGGTAAGATATTTACTAGCTTCGTAGGTGAAGTTTATTGGTGATTCAACTTCTCTATTTCGCCAGAAAAGGGGCATCAAGTAGCCATGGAAGCATTCAAAACCTGAAGGGATCTCAGCAAACCCAAGTTTCCCCTACACCACATGTTAGTTACAACTTTGTTCCCTTGTATGGGTCGACATCGAAAAATATCGGAATTCTGGCTGAATCTTTTTCCAGACTAACCAACTAATCAAAATTATGGGCCTAAGTATGAACAATATGTGAAAACCAGCTCTCGTGTTAAGTTTCTGGTTTTCACATGTTGTTTGATACTAGGACCCATTGTTTTCATGAGCTGGTTGGTCTGGAAAAATCTCAGTTTGAGTGCCGATACTTTTAAATGTAGGCCGATACCGGGGAATAAAGCTGTAACTAACAGGTAGTTAAGGAGAAACTTTGGTTTGCTTTGATACCTTGAGATTTTGATATCTTAAATGATATCATGGAGTAGATTGCACATTATCGAACAATATGTGTGAACCAAAATATCCCCCAGCTCAAGTGTCAAGTTTCTTGAATTCAGAATTTTGTAAGAAATTGTGGCAAGCAATTATTAGTAACATTTCTCACTTGTACAGGTACTAGATGGGCATTGCACGGGCCCAACATTATATATTTATACACAAGCTATTTTAACTACATAAAAAGGATTTGTCATATAAATACAAATTGAGTATAGAAACAAAATAGCTCCCCCTTCAGGCTAAAACAACTTTTTTTTTATAAAATCTTTAATTTGATGAGGTGTCACCTGATTGAAGCAGTCCATAGAATACCATTGTTGGGTCATTCTTGTAGCACTTTGGTCATATTCCAATAGATTCTTAATATCTTCACGGTAAGAACTTCACTACGAAAATTCATCTTTCCTCCAAATCGAAAAAGGGGTCACCTACAATGAAAGGCAAAGTATGTGCTTTAGGACAGATACATATATCAAAAAAGAACTTAAAAGTTACAGTAAGAATATTTTATTTTTCCTAAGCAATGAAAATAAGACAATGTATGGTGTAATTGAGTCTCTTCATTAAGAATAGGGAAAAGGGTCTAATATACCCCTCAAATTTGTCATTTAGAGCTGATATACCCCTTGTTATGAAAGTGTCTCATATATACCTCTACTTGTAAACAAATGGCTCACATATACCCTTTTCCTCTAACGGAAATGAAAAAAAATATTTTAATCTAAATTTTTGTTATTTTTTTCTAAAAAATAATCCCATATGTCTAAAAATATAATCCCATATATTTTTTTTTGACTTTTTTTTGTTTCAATTACTACTTTATAATTATTATTTTGATAATCAAATTTATTTTCACTAATATTCTTGTAAAACTTATTGTAGATGAACAAATTTTTTCTTCGAATATGAAATTAAATTAAAATACACAAAAAAAAAATAGTTTTACTTTTTTCTTTAAACTAAGGAATGAAAGAAAAAAAAACAAAATAAGAATAAAAAACTCAAATAATTATAATAAAAGAAGTCAAAAAAATAATTTATGTACGAAAAAAATTAAAATATACCTTGAACTTTGATAGAATAATCATATATACCCCTAAATAATTTTTTTAAAAAATTAGAAGTCATAAATATAAACTTAAAACTAATTTTTTAACTTCCGTTAAATGAAGGGTATATGTGAGCCATTTTGTAACGGTAGGGATATATGTGTGCCGTTTGTATAACGGTAAGGGTATATATGAGTCACTTTTATAACAAGGGGTATATGAGCTCCAAATGACAAAGTTGGGGGTATATCAGACCCTTTTCCCTTAAGAATATATAAACTCTCTATTCAAATGAGGACATATTAAATACACAAGAGTAGAGAGAACTATTGTTTACAGTCAACATGTGTTCTACATAATCTTAAATGATAAGCAAATTAAATACCTTAAACATATAATATGACATAATGCAAACAATAAATGTAAGATTACGTATTTTATACCTCTCACTAATGAATATTTCCTTTACTTTTCCTTTACCACATCTGAAACTCTAGTCATAGTCCCTTTAGGTTTCCCTACACTGTAATCCAAATTCATGGATGAGCATTTCACATTATTAGGGACTTTGAATGTCAATTTCCCGAGCATATATCATTACGGGCAGAATTAAGCATACTAAGTGAAACAAAAACTCTAAAGTTTTATATATATTTGAAAAGTCAATAAATTAAGTTGTAAGCAAATATAGATATCTAGTGATCTTAAAGCAAAAAGCAAAGTGAGACCATGCACTCACAAAGAAGATTAGTTTTTTTTTATCAAACTTGAAATGTAAATATAGTGAGGATTTGCTTAAAAGGAAAAAAGTGTGCTATTAAACTATTCAAGAACATTCACCAAAGGAGATATTATATCACAATTTAAAAGGAGAGCAAGAATAAAAATGGAAAAATTTGATTTTGGACTCGCCCTCGCTACGTGTCCTTTGGACCCTTCGTCTGCGCACCACCGTGGAAGCAAGCTCCCTATGTTGAAAAGTTTTTGGAAGAATGCACATAGGAATTTACCATGAAAAATAAGTGGTCTAAGAAGCCACCCATCATAACTCCCAACAAATATAAACGGTTCACAAAAAAAAAATTCATAGTTAAAACCTTTAATATGAATAGTTAAAACCTTTAATATAAGATTAACTTGGACATTGTTTGTTATCTCAAATGACCGATTGTGATAACTTATTCATCATTCTACTAATGTCACAATGATTAAAATCAATTCATAAATAAGAAAATATAGTGCTAAAACTTTGGAATGTAAAGAAAGATTAAACAAAATTGTAGGCTGATCATTCTACAATATGATTAATTAGCAATAGAATATATAATAGAAAACTTGTTTGACAGAAATGTTCAACTATATTGTCCACATCTAATTAAAAATCAAATAAACAACATA
The DNA here is from genome assembly GCF_036512215.1 of Solanum lycopersicum. NCBI lineage: Eukaryota > Viridiplantae > Streptophyta > Magnoliopsida > Solanales > Solanaceae > Solanum > Solanum lycopersicum. The sequence goes on along the minus strand of NC_090801.1, from coordinate 48,178,175 downwards.
GAATTCTAGAAAATTTTGAGATTTCTATTCAAGAATTTCCATTTAGGAAGAAGAGAGAGACATCCAATTAAAATGTTTCATGTAACAAATAGCTATAAAACAACTTTCATTATGTGTTATAACATGAACCTTGAAGAAAGGGGAGAATTGTGCAAGTCTTATGTACACCAACAGCGTAGCTAAGGAAACTTCATTAATATGTACACCACCAGCGTAGATAAGGCAACTTCAATAATACGCCTAATGCAATAGTCCTTCAATGAGAACAGAGTTTGTAATATTAGTTCATAAATTTTCATAAAATTAAACCATGATAGAGATTTCAAAATGAATAGAAAATTGTAGTACCTGGTGCACTACTGGTCCTTCAACATCAACATTGCCATGGAAAACCACATATACAATATCGTCAATGTAAAAATTGTATCAAAGAGAAACTTTGGTTTGTCCTTTCACCGGATTGTCACAATAGAGTAGTCTTTATCTTACCAATTAAGGACACTCACATTAGGCCTCTCTCTTTAATTCAATCCTTCACCAGCAGCACGTTCATAATCTTGGTATGCAAACATTAGTTGGTAATTGTTTTCTCTTAATATATGAGATGCCCTTGGAATTTCTTAATTTATCCTACCTCTAAGCAAATTTCACAATAGTTGCTTCATCATAGACAATTTTTTTTCGGACCGTTAACTGTACATACCGTTTCCTCACCTAGCTATTGTTGCGCGTTATGAGCGCACACATTAGCATTAACTACATTGCATTTGAGATTTGTGAGGACACTGCTCACCTGAGGCAATAGCCCCGGTCTCTCACTCGAGCTATTGACTCAGGCACGACCATTAGTTGTTTTAAAGATTCTCTTGGTATGCTATAAAAATGAGTAAAACTATTCCAAATATGATAACTTGGACACATCGTCAAACACCTTGAATGTATACTCAGACAACATTAATTTTGTACATCATCCAGCTGACGCAGACAAAAGGTTTCTAGTGACCCCGAGAACATGTTGAGTTTTACCTTCAGCTTGTCCACTCTTGTGCTTTCTTTAAGTTGACATAATTACAACCCTACTTTACGTCTAAATATTACAACTTCTTAATGTCGCGATTATAGTATAATAGGAATAGCCACGATACATTATATCATATTTTAAACATTTCTAAATATGAAAAAAGTGATTCCACGAAACTGAAGATCATGATAAGTGTGCTTTTTTCCATATACTTTTTGTTTATTTATTTGCAACTTTCAAGCTCATCCTTTACTCTATTTTTTCACATAAAATGAAACTGTAGAAACTTTGTATTAAAGAAACTAACAACTGTTAGTTTTAGCAAGAGCCTAATAAAATGGAATAACATGTGTTTTGTAGTAACAATAAATAAATATATATATATATATATATATATATATATATATATATGCTCACTTGTATTAGTTATCATATGCAAATGAATTTTGTTAAGAGCTTAGAATCATTAATCAGAGTGGCGCATGAATTTTCTCAAGATCTCATCACAAAATTCTACAAAAAACGTCTCAAAAAGCGGAGAATGCACAATAATAGAGGCAGAAACAGAATACCCAACAGATTGTGACTATCAATAACGTAAACTTTCCAAAGAAAAAAAAGGATAGAAGTGAGAAAAATAAGAAGGGGAACAAACAGAAATTATCAAGCATCTATGAGTACGAATAAAACCAAATTAGGAACATGCAAGAACAAAATCCTACCAAAATAAAAAAAAATCTAATAAATAACACTGAAGAACTGAATTTGAGATTGAATGATAAACATTGAAGAGAAAAAACAGATGAAAAAAAAACGTTAAAAAGGCTTACCAATTCTAGGACTCGGAAGAGAAAGTAATAGAAAATGAAACTATCAAAGAGAAGAGATGATTTCAATTTCTTAAACATGTATATAAAAGCACTATGGCTAGTAAAATTGGGCCAGACAGAGCAAAACATTAAAGCATTCACGGTACACTTTAGAATGCTTTTTGTACTACTATAGGATGCCATGTTCGTCCCTTTCTTACTAGCTTATATTTAAGGGTAATGTATTCATCTCATTATTGTTATTATTCGTTAGTACAATTTTCACTGGCTTGAAAGAATTTAATACACTTTGTTCTATCAAATGCTTCCATACCTTATTGATTCCCGTTGAATAAGATTAAAATTCAAATTAACATCTTGAATTCATTATTGAATATCAAAAGTACATAACTTGGACATTTTAGTTTTTAAAGTGGGGGACGACTATAGCCGATGCCATACTGCAATTGCATTTAAGAGAGAAAAGCAATGATTTATCGGAATAGAAATATTGTAAAGGCAAAACAATGCTTCATCAAAATTTAAAGAAATTTTTTTTTCAAGCCAAAATATGATTCTAATGTTTTAAAAGTCTGCATCTCAAGGAGTGAGTGCTTTTGTTTAAATAGTTGTGCAACTGCGTTTGTCACTTGTTCCCTGTATTTTAAAAAAACTCTTTGAGTCATGCCATATTAATGTTCCCCACTTTACTTCAGTCTCTTTGAATCCCGACCTTCTGATGTCCTCCCAGACCTCTTTTTACCAGATATATCATGTAGGAAGTTACAAGAGAATCCTTTATGGCATCCCTTAGGTTTATTAAAGAAAATACAACGTGTCAAGCTGCACGGAATTGGATTTTTTAAGACATCATTAACCATCGACTCAGTTTTTTCTCCACATTGCTTGATAAGGGAATTGCAGTAATTGTTGATATCCTTGTGACTAGTCATCAAGGAGGAAGGCCCAACATTTGGTGAAAGAGTCAACTTAGGCTGCAAGGTGGTATGACCATATCTGGAAACCAACTTAGAAATTTCTCCTCTTGCATTGTAAGGTACTCCATATTTGCTAATGAGTTTCTTGATATTTTTGAGATCAAGCTCTAAAGTGGAATATGTTATTGACTTATTCTCTCTGATGTTAGGCTTAGTCATTTTCAAGGGCACAGATTTTACAGATCCTGCATGGGCAGCATTGAGAGAAACAACATTGGTAGCCATGCCACGTTCATTTATCAAGTTTAGGAGAAGCCTCACCAATAAGTTGGCATCAATCAGACTACCCTGCTCTTGAAGAGCAGCTACAGTTGTGGCTACAAGAACTGTCAGATCATGAGTTGGTTCTTCTTCTTCTATAGAAATGGTTCTGACTATTGGAGTTTGACTATCATCATATCCTTGTTCCAGGTCAGACAAGTTATAAGGACTGTTAAATAAAAAAAGAAAAATACTCACAGATTAAAACCAAGTAAAATTAAGACAATGAAAGCAACAAAACATTAAAAAAAATAATCTAAAAATTACTTACTTTGGAGGAACTGCAAACTTGTTAGGGAAAACCGCCTCAATCACCCACCTTTTCCTATACTCCTGCTTACTGGCTTCTTAACTCTCTTTATCAGCAACCACTAACCATTTCTTATTCAATTGGGACTACAGATAACAACAATTAATGGGGTTATCAAAATAATGCGTATATAAGCTATTCAAATAAAGGTAATTTCTATCATCTCCACTTAAGATTACCTTGGGAGGGCATTTCCATATAGCCAAAGATTTGGAAGAAAGTCTATATTCTGACTTCTTTAAGCAATCTCCTTTTACAAATGATGATTTTTTTTTGCTTTGATGTGTCTGCTGTTGAGATATGCTCCCAACTTCTGACGGGAAATCCTCTTTCCGATAATGTTTTACCTGTTGAGTGGTAAATTATACAAACTCGTTAAGGAGAAATTTGGGGAAAAAATAAAGCATATTAATGTTCTTGATAAGTAAAACTGAAAGCATGTCAATTTGACATGTCCTTGATACTACACACATAGAATATCTCCTTGGGAAATGAAATGTAACTCAACCATTTAGGTGCCACGATAGCTCAGCAAATCAGATGTTATCGGATAAAAAGGTTAACTATCAAGGAAGCAAGAACACTATACATTAGGTTCGGGAAAACCCAGTAGGATTGAAAATAAAGGAAATAGGATATATCATTTTTTTCAATTTGTTTTAAGGATAAGGAAAGTATGGCAGCATAAGATTGGGTACGCTACATTCAACAAATTAAGAGGGGACACTACATAGGTTGAAATACAATATGAGAATCTTCCTTATGTTTTTTTCTATTGCTATATACTAGGAATCAATGAGAAAACTTGTGTCCACAGAGATAAAGATATATGATCAGACACACTAAAAAAGGATCAGTTTGGGGCATGGCTAAAGCAGAGAATGGTGTCGCTTCCGCAGATTATCAGAGACATTGTGGATAATATTCTTTTTCTTTTAATGAAAAGGATAAGTTACATCTTTTAACTCTCCGTAATTAATCTATGTGAACATCGCTAAGTCGTTAGTACATGTGAAATAAGAAAGTTACTCCATCATTAATGGTTCACATTTATCTCAAGTGTCAGTTTCTTAGCTTCGTAAGAAAATATTCAGAAGACTTGAAGTTACTTTTGTATTATGAAAAATTTGTCATTAAAGTGAGAGTTATGTTTCATTACATTAATTATATGTTAGCTTGTTACATTCTTTTGATGGATGAAATGTAAATGATTTTTCTATTTAAAAAGTATCATTTGGGAGCTAAACATAGAGAAGAAAAATACAAGTCATATCTTTCATTTATTCTCCCTCAACTATTTCCTTTTATTGGCTTGAATAATCCGTCATCCCATTGAGGATTTCTGGGCAATTATTTTTGTGCAACTCCAAACTTTCAGCCACGAGTGCACATGTTTGAGAGTGACTGTAGAACCTTGGAGAGCAACAGGCTACAACGATTTGCACCAGAGTTGAGCCGAAAATGCTTTCAAGGCAGTGGATTTCCATGACACAGTGTTTGTGATAAGCTATCAATAGTGTAGTATTTTTCCCAACAGACATAAATGATTAAATAGTACTGAGGGGCATAATCTAATGAATAATAAAAAATGCAAATTGATAGAGAGGAAAAGAGATGTAGGAACCGGAAAAAGCTTGATACACATACAAGGAGTTTACTCGGGTAATATACAGATGGGTATAAAGAAAGCTAATGCCCATAAATTATGTCAAAATGAATGCAAAGAAACTACAGGTCTTAAGGGAAGTAATGAGAATTCCTTGCACAGAAAAAAATCAAATCGAAGGCCACAAAGGAGTCAATACCATACAAGTTGGAACAAAAGATAAGGTATGTACTTGTGCTCTTGAGGATTATTTTGAGAACTTATCTCAGTCGTTAGCATTTGAACGTTGTAATAAAAATAATAAGTTTAAGCAACTAAGGAATGACAATCAGAATGAACGGAAAAAATGGATAAATTGGAAACAGAGGACTAGATTAGTTGGTGTTTCTAATAGTTTAAAGAAGGATACAAAATTAAAGATAACGGAAATTGTGGTTAGTTTGTTATCATAGAGAAAGGAGTACAAGCTACAGGGGATAAACGAAAGAATGGCAATGCTTTCAGTATTGATATAGAAACAAAAAAAACAATAAAATCATGGCAGAGACAAAGAGAGGCCAGCCCTAATTTGCTTCCCTTTTGCGTAGGCAGAGAGGAGGGTATGTAAAACGAGACAGATTCAAGAGCCTTTAACAAAAGGGGGGGGGGGGGGGGGACAGAGACGGAGCTTCCTTCTTGTCTTTAACATTTCAGGAAAGCTTATCTGAGCAGAGAATTATGGCTTCCCTCTTCACAATGAGGTCTATGGTGTGGAATTGTCGAGGCCTGGCAGGATCCTTGACATTTTCTTTTTGAACGAGACAATGTGTCTTCACTCTCCAAGTATGATTTTCTTAAGTGAAACAAAAAAGTAGAGAAAGCACGGTTATGAGGTTACAAAGACAAGTAAATATGGTGCACGCTGTAACTGTGGAGCCCATGGGTTATTAGAAGGTCTAGCTTTATTTTGGAATGACACTATCCAGTTATGTGAATCACATTCTTGTCCTTTTACATCGCAACTTTTATACAAGATGGCTCAGCTGATTGCAAATATTGGTGTTTATTTGTGTATGTAAGTACAGATAGAGTCACTTGTAGATATCATATGCAAGAATTAGTTTAAAAATGGATAGACACTTTAATGATATTATTGATGGATCGGAAAAACAAGGAGGAAGAAGTAGAGACTCTTGGACCTTTAGAGACTTTAAGAAGTTTATATAGAACTTATGTGCAATTGACTTAGGTTATAAAGGAAAACCTTGGATATGGTGGTGCTACAGGGAAAATAAGGGTATAATCCAGGAAAAGCTAGATTGTGTCTTAGTCTCTCCTAATTGGAAAATTAAATTCGAGAATGCGAATGTGCAACATATTGAAACTGAGTCATCGGATCATTCTTCCTTGATGTTGTCTTCTGATGCTGAACCAATTAGGAAGAAAAAACGATTTTACTTTGATAGAAGGTGGATTGAGCGTGAAGGAGTTCTGAATATTATTTCAAAAGCTTGGTCGTATGATTGTAATGGCTTTGAGCAATCTCAAGTTAGCTTTAAAAGCATACATAATCGTGACCTTTGGAGAGAATTATTGACATTGAGGGGAATATTACAGCCCTTAGGAACATCCCCTCCTGTTGTTATTACCGCTGGTGATGCTACTGCCACCAACAGCAGTGCTTCGGCTGCTTTACCTATAATTCACGTGGTATAATTCAATCCCGCATCTCAGTTAACTATCAAACTACAAGGTAACGTCAACTTCTCAACTTGGAAAGCACAACTTGTGATGCTACTCAATGGCCATCAACTCATGCGACATCTTGACGGATCAAACCCGGTACCACCAATGCCTCTTGCACTAGATAACCTTACGAATCTAGAACCCATATACCAAATCTGGTTCTCTCATGACCAACTGATCCAACAAGCAATGATGGCATCTGTCGATCCCACCATTACACAGATTGTTGCCACAGCTTCAACTTCTCAGACAGTGTGGGAACTTCTTCACATGGCTTACGCAAATAAGAGCCACACTCGTTTTTTTAGCTTGTACGAACAACTGCAAAATATTAAGAAAGCCTCTAAATCGGGTACAGAATTCTTACAAGAGGTTCGATCTGTTTCTGATGCTCTCAAAGTTGTTGGTTCACCAGTACAAGATGACGAAGTTATTGTAAAGAATTCTAAGCGGCTTGGGCCCCGAGTGCCTGGAGATTTCTGCTTCCATAAGAGCACGTGACTCTTCCTTGTGTTTTGAAGAATTGTTTCACAAGCTCAAAGATCATGAGCTCTTCCTCAAGCACCAAGACCTTGAGAACTCATCTTCCAATATCACAGCTGCAGTAGCACAGAGGACAACCATGACATCCCGGTCTAACAGGAACAATCTCGCTTTAACAATAAAAAATGGAACCAATCTCTCGACAGTCAAACTTCAACAATCAACAATGGAACCAATCTGCTTTTCAATTTTTCAACTGCAACAATCAGCAAAATATGAGATCAAAGTTGTGACAATTCGTTCGATTCCAATTGTGCTAAAAATTTTGAAGCTAAGGCCAACTTTTCCTCTAATTTGCAGTCAACGGACAACTCTTGGGTTCTCGATTCCGGTGCGACTCATCATGTCACGGCTGAACCTCATAATCTTGAAGAGTATACAGGAAATGAGGAAATATATATGGGTGACGGTAAAACCATACCTATTACTCATACTGGTTTAACTCAAATACAAGCACCGAATTAATTATGCATTCAGGCTTTCTAACACTCTATGTGCTCCATCAATTAAAAAAACCTTATTTGTGTAGCCAAGTTTTTTCAAGACAATCTCACATTTGTTGAATTTTTTCCTTTTGCTTTTGTTGTGAAGGCCCTGCATACATGAAGCCGCTGGTAGAAGGCCGAAATAAGAATGGACTCTATGAATGGGCCGCATCCATCAATCTCGCCTCCACAAAGGTTCCTTTTCAGCTATCGCATAGTCGCTAGGGTCATCCTCGTTCAACGATTTTAAACTTTGTTTTAAAAAAAATTTCTTTACCTGTTGCTACTATAGAAAATTTGAATTTTGTAATGCATGTTCTTCTAAAAAAGCACATTGTTTTCCATTTGAACGAATCACTTTATCCAATAATGTACCTCTTGAGGTCAGTTTTAGCGATTTATGGGGACCATCCCCCATTTTATCAGTAGACAAAAAATTATGTTATTGTATCTTTATTGATGAATACACCAAGTATACTTTGTTGTAAACACTTAAAAATAAAAGTGAAGTCGCCTCTTTGTTCCAAACCTTTCGTCCTTTAGTAGATAATTTTTTTCAAAACAAAAATTAAATATCATTATACTGATGGAGGAGGTGAATACAAAAGTGTTGAGTCCTATCTTCAAAAAAATGACGTTGAACATTTAGTTTCACCTCCATACACGCCACAACGTGTTACCATAGCTGAACGTCATCATCGTCATATTGTTGAGACATCCAAGACACTTCTCCATGAGGCATCCCTACCACCAAACCTATGGTCTTTTTCCTGCCATCATGCTGTTTATCTCATTAATTGGCTACCCAATCCCATCTTACATAATGCGTCACCCTTCCCACAATTATTTGGTAAACCACCGAACTATGCTAATTTTAAATTTTTGGTTGTCTCTGTTATCCATGGCTTAAACCCTATACAAAAAATAAGTTGGAGTCTCATTCCACCCCTTGTGTGTATTTAGGTGTTTCACCAAGATATCATGCATACCTTTGATTTCTCCCAAAGGCGGTCAAATATTATTTTATAAGTCGTGATGTTCTCTTTTATGATTTTTTTTTTTACTTTTAAAATAATGCTTCTACAGATAAGGAAAAACATTTGTCAACTGACCTGGGAAGACGTTACTCCAAGGAGGAAACTCAGAAGTCAGTTTCCACTCCAACTCCGTCTCATGGTATACTACAACCTATACCATTGTCCTTAGAATCCAGGTAATTCTAAACTTTCTTCTACTTCTTCCCAGCACAATGCTTTCCTGCAGGGCCAGTTGATTGAAGAGGTTTTTATGTCTCAGCCTCAAGGATTTGTTAACTCATAATTCCCTTTCCATAGATTAAAAAAAGTCATTTATAGACTTAAATAGGCACCACGGGCTTGGTATACTGCACTACATGATCATCTACAGAAATGGGATTTATTATGTCAATCGGACACCTCTTTGTTTATTTTGAAGAATCTGGTTGTTACTGTCTATGTGCTCGTCTATTTTCTAATGCTTTCTTACTCCTCCTTTTCATCTCAACTTGGAATTTGGTGTAAGGCAAGTTCCTAACTTATAGTAGTGTGTAATGACTTTCCTAATGTGATTTGGACTTATCAAGTTGAATTTGGTCTGATGCTAATTAAGAAATTGAATGTGATTTTTTGGATTCTCATATTATTGGATGGCGAATTCTTGTAGTACATATTTACACCACCACCGTAGCTAAGGAAACTTCATTGATATGTCGAATTCACTACTCCTTCAATGAAAACAGAGTTTGTAATATTAGTTCACAAATTTTCAAAAAATTAAACCATGAAAGAGATTTCGAAATGAATAGAAAATTGTAGTACCTGGTGCACTACTGGTTCTTCAGCATCAACATTGCCATGGAAAACCACATATGCAATATCAACAATGTAAAAATTGTATCAAAGAGAAGCTTTGGTTTATCCTTTCACCGGATTGTGACAATAGAGTAGTCTTTATCTTACAAATTAAGAACACTCACATTAGGCCTGTCTTTTTCATTAAATCCTTTACCAGCAGCATGTTCATAATCTAGGTATGCAAACATTAGTTGGTGATTGTCTTCTCTCAATATTTGAGAGACCCTTGGAATTCCTTAATTAATCACTACCTCTAAGTATATTTCACAATAGTTGATTCATCATAGACAATTTTTTTTCGGATCATTAACTGTACCTCCCGTTTCCTCAACTAGCAATTGTTGGGCGTTATGAGACCACACATTAGCATTAACCACATTGAATTTGAGATTCGTGAGGACACTTATAACACCTCGTAGCCAAAATAGACCAAAAAACATCTTTACAGAAAAATCTACGGGTGCAACCAACGGTGGCATCGATGGACCGTAGCCTGACCTACGGTCCGTCCTGCACAACCGTCTATGAGATCAGAAACTCCCAAAAACTTCAGCCTAGAAAAATTGGTTAAGTCTTGGACGACGGACGGACTTACGGTCCGTATGTCAGACGATAGTCTGTAGTCCGTGACCATTGATAGAGACCCCCATTCACCCACTCTTTGACAAGATCTACGGATGACCAGCATTGTTGGTAGTTGGACCTACGGACTGTAGGTCTGACCGTATGTGGAAAATTTGCAAACAGTTAAGGGGAAATGTAGTTGGGTCAACTTCAAATGGTCATAAATCTTAACACAAAATGAATTAGGTGTCCCATGACCTACCCAGAGATAGATAATTGAATTATCATTCCATAGACACCTACCTTGCTAAAATCAGACTTTCGAATAAAGAGTTATGCCCATTTTAGTAAAGGTCTGTTGAACATGCCCAATCGACGGACCCAACGATGGGGAGTCGGTCAGACGACGGAACGTTAGTCCTGGCCATCGTTTATCCAACAGCAACTTAACCAGGAGTCTTTTGGTCTTTTTCCATCGTTTAAACACTAAGTTACGTCGTTTTGACCCTAAAATCATAAGATTTTATTTAGTTTAAGCCTAGAAACATAACTAAAACATATCTAAGTCAAATCGTTGAATGAAAACTTAAAAAATTAGAAGCAAAAAAGGAAAAAAAACTCAGCAACCCTAGTTCAAGAAGGCCACAAGCTCCAGCAGTTCTAGCCCAAAAATTAAGTATTTTTCCGTGGATTTCATCACCAGGCATGTGGGATTTCACTAGTGGGTTCCTTTCACCCATTGGGTCCCTAGTTTTTAGTCAGATTTTTTATTCTCATGTCATGATTAGATCTAGGGTTTCTAGAACTTCACGAGAACTTCATGAACTTATTAGTTAAATGTTCCAAATCAGATTAACATGTTATTATTAGTTATATGTTCCAAATCAGATTAACTTGTTATTATTTAGTTTATTGCATCAATTTCAGAACCCTACCTAAGTAGTTCTTTAGTTCTTTAATTACACATGCTAGGTCAGATATTTCAGACCTTTCACATATATATGCCTAAGTTCTAAATGCATAATTACCAGATAAATTGTTGCATTCTCAGTTTGCATGTTCAGTTTAGAGCTATCCAGTATTTACAGAAACTCAGACATAATCAATTAATTTACAGAATTCATTGGGAGTAGCATAATATCGAGCTGAAATAGGGTTCAGCGTACCCAATTAGTCCCAAAACTACTAGACAAGTAGGTTGTAAGTCCCCTCTGTGGGCAATCAGTTGAGTGATCACGCCAGCATTCCTTTATACCTCTGGCAAGGTATACTGGGTCCTCTCGATGGGGCGTATATATCGGACGCCATATTTATTTCATGTGGTTATATTATCGGTTATTAGTAGCTCCCGCAGACATAGACCAATTATCAGTATATTAAGTATTCAGTTTCAGCATGTTATAAATTGGTCATTGCATCTAGTTAGCTTAGAATTCTGTTTATCATGTCAAATTATTATACTTGCTATTATGCTTGTTCGGTTATGTTTTATTTCATCTTTACTCTATTCTACATGTTCAGTACCTTTACACATACCTGTGGTACATCTTCTTGTGATGTAGGTTTAGGTTCTCAGCATCCAGATCACGCATAGATCGATTTTCAATCTTCAGTTCAGCAGATTTAGTGGTGAGTCCTCATTCTCCGAGGACAATAGTCATGAATTTTATTTCAGTCTTTAGTCATTTAGTTTCAGTTTTTGCTAGATCTAGCTAGGGCTTGTCCCAGTATTTCTAGTCTAGTTTAGAGTCTTATTTCTGACATAGTTAGATTCAGCTTAGTATTGAGTTAATATTTCCTTTGTATTAAACTCATTTTTTTTCATATATATCAGTTTTAGCATATGGGTATTCTCCATCTTTGCATTATAAGTTATGATTTAGCTTCCGCATCACTTTACTAACTTTAGTTTGCTCATGATCATGCCAGCAGGGTTAGCTTGGATCACTTGCGGTCCTACGTTCCATGTTTGCGTCTCGGGGGTGGCTCGGAGCATGACAACACTGCTCACCTGAGACAATAGCCCTGGTCTATCACTCGAGCTATTGACTGAGGCACGATCATTAGTTGTTTTAGAGATTTTCTTGGTATGCTATAAAAAGGAGTAAGACTATTCCAAATATAATAACTTGGACACATTGTCAAACACCTTGAATGTATACTCAAACAAGTTTAATTTTGTACATCATCCAGCTGAAGCAGACTAAAGGTTTATAGTGACCCCGAGAACATGTTGAGTTTTGCCTCAGCTTGTCCACTCTTGTGCTTTCTTTAAGTTGAGATAATTATAACCCTGCTTTACGTCTAAATATTACAACTTTTTAATTCCACGATTATAGAATAATAGGAATACCGACAATACATTATATCTTATTTGTAAACATTTCTACATATGCAAAACCTAATTCCAGGAAACTGAAGATCATGATAAGTGTGCATTTTTCCATATACTTTTTGTTTATTTATTTGCAACTTGCAAGCTCGTCCTTTACTCTATTTTTTCAAATAAAATGAAACTGTATAAACTTTGTATTAAAGAAACTAACAAGTGTTCGTTTTAGCAGGAGCCTAATAAAATAGGATAACATGTGTTTTGTAGTAACAATATATATATATATATATATATATATATATATATATATATATATATATATATATATATGTATGTATGCTCACTTGTATTACTTCTCATATGCAAATGAATTTTTTAAGAGCTCAGAATCATTATCAGAGTGGAAAAGCATGGCTTTTCTCGAGATCTCATCATATCCCCAATTAGTAAACACAAAAAATCTGTGTGTGAAAGTGAGAGAGAAGTAGTAGCTGAGATTTCATGCAAATGGATATTGGATTTTACACATCAAGGTAAATAGAAAATAACTTATAAACTGACAGACCTCACTGATCATAACAACATACATAGAGTCCTAGTAGCCTCTTATAATTCTCTACAATAATACAAAAACATGAAATATCAAATTCGAATATAATCAACTGATATCGTGAGGTTAAAGCTAAAGTTGTTTCTGGTAATCTAACAGAAGGCGCATATAAATTTACCTGTATATCTAGAATGTTGAGGCAACAACGAAATTTGAATAACCAACGTACCATCTTTGTTAGTTCAGTCCATATAGTTCCTATTGATGGTTTTCACTACCGAGTGCCTATATTGAATTCTTCAAAAGTAATGTATTTTTGAAGAATTCGACATGGATGTGTCAACGTAAGGGAAGAGACCGTGCAACCTAGACGAGAGAGACTATATCACTCATCTAAGAGCCCAAACTTATTTGCCTTTTTAAGAACTAAAATTTTCTAAATGAGGAAGATATGTTTTTCTATTGGACAACATAAGCACATTCAAGACAATGGGGAAAGTAGCAAATCTAAGTGACATTATATTTCAGTCAATATTAATTCAAAAGTCAGGGGAAGTAACCAAATTTTAACCATAGTTAGTTAAGAAGACTCGCCTTTTGTGCTTTTTGATGGTATGAATGTTTCAAGTTTCAGACCTGCGCTTGAAGATCCAAACAGAACAACTTTTGCATTCATTTCATCCATGAGTAACAACTTGGTGGAGTTCCTCTGGCAAACCTTGGATATCCCTTACCAGCATCATGTGACTCTTTTCACTACTCTTTCCAACTCTAGAATCAACATGTTCCGACATGGCATCATTTCATTTCTTGAATCTTAACCATCCTTTAAAAATCTTTCTATATATCTTCACTTTGTCGTGTCTATCATATAGGTCCTACTAATATTTGGAAGTTCTCTATTTATTTGTATTTTGCATATTTAATTTTTACTTAAAACATACAATTTTATGGTCAGTCAATGCTCCAGAAGAACATGTATAGGTCCTTTTTTCCAGTTCCTCCCCTCCCCCAAAAGGATCATCTTCAGTAACATATCAAGATTCACATTGATTAGAAAAAGATAAAAAAAAATTTAGAGGTGTCTATCATGAAGAAAAGAGGGTAAAAACAATAAAATACAAAATCGATTATGAGAAGCCCTGCCAGAGAAGAAAATAGCGAGAGGAATATCAAGGGAAAAACAATTTTTAAACATGCATGAGTAAATAAAATTCAATTAGAAACATGAAATTACAAAATTCTACAATAAACTACTCAAAAAGCGGAGAATGCACAATAAAAGAGCAGAAATTAAATACCTAACAGATTGTAACTATCAAAAACGTAACTTGCCAAGGAAAAAAAAGGATAGAAGTGAGAAGAATAAGAACGGGAACGAACAACAATTATCAAGCATCTATGAGTATGAATTAAACTAAATTAGGAACAAGCAAGAACAAAATCCTACCAGAATAAAAATAATCTAATAAATAACACTGAAGAACTGAATTTGAGATTGAGCGATAAACATTGAAGAGAAAAAAATGAAAAAAAAAAGTTAAAAAGGCTTACCTATTCCAGGACTCAGAAGAGAAAGTAATAGAAAATCAAACTATCAAAGAGAAGAGATGATTTCAGTTTCTTACACATGTATATAAAAGGACTATGGCTAGTAAAATTGGTCTAGACAGAGCAAAATATTAAAGCATTCACGGTATACTTTAGAATGCTTTTTGTACTACTATATGATGCCATGTTCGTCCCTCTCTTACTCGCTTATATTTAAGGGTAATGTAATCATCTCATTATTGTTATTATACGCTAGTACAATTTTCACTGGCTTGAAAGAATTTAATACATTTTGTTCTATCAAATGCTTCCATACCATATTGATTCCCGTTGAATCAGATTAAATTCAAATTAACATCTTGAATTAATTATTGAATATCAACAATACATAAGTTTTAATTTTCAAAGTGGGGACGGCTATAGCCGATGCCGTACTACAATTGCAATTAAGAGAGCAAAACAATGATTTATCGGAATAGAAATATTGTCAATGCAAAAAATGCTTCATCAAAATACAAAGGAAAATTTCCTTTCAAGCCAAAATCTGATTCTAATGTGTTAAAAGTCTACGTCTCAAGGAGTGAGTGCTTTTGCTTAAACAGCTGCGCAACTGCCTTTGTCACTTGTTCCCTGTATTCTAAAAAAAAACCTTTTTGAGTCATGTCATATTTATGTTCCCCACTTTACTTCAGTCTCTTTGAATCCCGATCTGCTGATGTCTTCCCAAACCTCTTTTTACCAGATATATCATGCAGGAACTGACAAGAGAATCCTTTACGACATCCCTTAGGTTTATTAAAGAAAATACAAGGTGTCCTGCTGCACAAAATTGGTTTTTGTAAGCTTTCATCGACCATAGACTCAGTTTTTTCTCCACGTTGCTTGATCAGAGAATTGCAGTAATTGTTGATATCCTTGTGAGTATTCATCTTGGAGGAAGGGCCAACATTTGATGAAAGAGTCAACTTAGGCTGCAAGGTGATAGGACCATATCTGGAAACCAACTCAGAAATTTCTCCTCATGCATTGTAATGTACACCATATTTGCTAATGATTTCTTGATATTTTTGAGATCAAGCTCTGAAGTTGAATAGATTATTGACTTACTCTCTCTAATGTTAGGCTTAGTCATTGTCAAGGGCACAAATTTTGCAGATTCTGCATGCGCAGCATTGAGAGAAACAACATTGGTAGCCATGCCACGTTCATTCATCCGGTTGAGGAGAAGCCTAACAAATAAATTGGCATCAATCAGACTACCCTGCTCTTGAAGTGCAGCTATAAGAACTGTCAAATCATGCAACGGTGCTTCTTCTTCTATAGAAATGGTTCTGACTATTTGAGTTTGACTATCATCATAACCTTGTTCCAGGTTAGACAAGTTGTAAGAACTGTTAAAAAAGAAAGAAAAATATTCACAGATTAAAACCAAGTAAAATTACGACAACGAAAGCTACGAAACATTTAAAAAATAATCCAAAATTTACTTACTTTGGAGGAATTGCAAACTTGTTAGGGAAAACTGCCTCAATCACCCTCATTTTCCTATTCTCCTGCTTACTAGCGTCTTGACTCTCCTCACCATCAACCACTAGCCATTTCTCATTTAACTGGAACTACAAATAACAACAGTTAATGGGGTTATCACAACAATGTGTACATAGACTATTCAAATAAAGGAAATTCCTATCATCTAATCTAAGATTACCTTGGGAGGGCATTTCCATATAGCAAAAGATTTTGAAGAAAGTCTCTCTTCTGACTTCTTCAAGCAATCTCTTCTTTTAGATGATGACCCGTTGATGCTTTGATGTGTATGCTGTTGAGTTTTGCTCCTAACTTCTGATTGACAATCCTCTTTTCGATAAGTTTTACCTGTTCAGTGGCAAATTATAAAAACTCGTTAAGGAGAAATTTGAAGAAAAAAATTCCCTGCTGTGTAAGAAAATTACATCCCTCTTTTCAAATTTTTGGTGGGACAAACAGAGAGAAAAAAAAAGATGCACTATGAGAAATGGGATAGATTATGATTCTAAATTGTACATTATGAGAAATGGGATAGATTATGATTCTAGATCAATTTAGCTATCTAAAAACTTTTAATATGGCTCTATTAGCTAAGCAAGCTAGGCGGTAGGGGTGGGCATAAACACCGGAAAAATAGAAACACCGAACTGAACAAATTTTTTTCAAAATTTCGATTTCGGTTTTCGGTTTACACTTTTTTTTGTTTTTCATTGCAGGTTATAACGATAGGTTAATATGTCACTATACAAAAATAGGAAACTTTGAAGTTAAGTAAGGTTACTACATCGCAAAGGATTTGATCGGTAAGACATTGACAAACTCCAAAGCTCAAGTGAGTAGTCACTCTTTTTCCAAAATGCTTTTGGGACTTCTCGTGGAAGTTGGGAGTTAAAAATAAGCTTAAACACTTTTTGAGAAAATATGTACTTGACTCTTTACCCATCCATAGTAATTTAGCAAAAAGACTTACACAATGTAGATGAGACTTAGGGAAGAGTCTGTGCTACCTAGCCGAGATAGACTATATCATTCATTTGAGAATCCAAACTTATTTGTCTTTTTAAGTACTAAAAATTTCAAAATGAGGAAGATATCTTTTTCTATTGGACAACATAAGCACATTCAAGACAATGGGGAAAGTAGCATATCTAAGTGACATTATATTTCAATCAATATTAAATCAAAAGTCAGGGGAAAGAACCAAATTTTAACCGTAGTTAGTGAAGAAGATCGCCTTTTTTTGTTTTTGATGGTATGAATGGTTTGAGTTCCGGACCTGTGCTTGAAGATCCAAACACAACAATTTTTGCTTTCATTTCCTCCATGAGTAAAAACTTGGTCGAGTTCCTCAAGCAAATCCTTAATATTCCTCACCAGCATCATGTGACTCTTTACACTACTCTTTCCAACTTTAGAATCAACATGTTTCGCCATGGCATCATCTCATTTCTTTAATCTTAACCATCCCTAAAAATCTTTCTATGTATCTTCACTTTGTCGTGTCTATCAAATAGGTCCTACTAATATTTGGAGTTTTCAATTTATATGTATTTTGCATATTTAATTTTAAATTATCACATATAATTTTATGGTCAGTCAATGCTCCAGAAGAACATGTATAGGTCCTTTTTTTTCGAGTTCCTCCCATCCCCCAAAAGGATCATCTTCAGTAACATATCAAGATTCACATTAATTAGAAAAAGCTAAAAAAAAAATTAGAGGTGTCTATCATGAAGAAAAGAGGGTAAAAACAATAAAATCAAAAATCGATTGTGAGAAGCCCTGCTAGAGCAGAAAATAGCGAGAGGAATATCAAGGGAAAAAACAATTTTGAAACATGCATGAGTAAATAAAACCCAATTAGAAACATGAAATTACAAAATTCTACAATAAACTACTCAAAAAGCGGAGAATGCACAATAAAAGAGGAAGAAACAGAATACCTAACAGATTGTGGCTATCAAAAACGTAAACTTGCCAAGAAAAAAAAGGATAGAAGTGAGAAGAATAAGAAGGGGAACGAACAACAATTATCAAACTTCTATGAGTATGAATTAAGCCAAATTAGGAACATGCAAGAACAAAATCCTACCAAAATAAAAATAATCTAATAAATAACACTGAAGAACTGAATTTGAGATTAAATGATAAACATTGAAGAGAAAAACAGATGGAAAAAAAACGTTAACAAGGCTTACCAATTCCAGGACTCGGAAGAGAAAGTAATAGAAAATCAAACTATCAAAGAGAAGAGATGATTTCAGTTTCTTACACATGTATATAAAAGGACCATGGCTTGTAAAATTGGGCAAGACAGAACAAAATATTACTTTATACTTTAGAATGCTTTTTGAACTACTATATGATTCCATGTTCGTCCCTCTCTTACTCGCTTATATTTAAGGGTAATGTAATCATCTCATTATTGTTATTATTTGCTAGTACTATTTTCATTGGCTTGAAATAATTTAATACACTTTGTTCTATCAAATGCTTCCATACCTTATTGATTCCCGTTGAATCAGATTAAAATTCAAATTAACATCTTGAATTCATTATTGAATATCAACAGTACATAAGTTTTAGTTTTTAAAGTGGGGACGGCTATAGCCGATGCCATACTGCGATTGCAATTAAGAGAGCAAAACAATGATTTATCGGAATAGAAATATTGTCAAGGCGAAACAATGCTTCATCAAAATTCACAGAAAAATTTCCTTTCAAGCCAAAATCAGATTCTAATTTTTTAAAAGTCCGCGTCTCAAGGGATGAGTGCTTTTGTTTAAATAGTTGCGCAACTGCCTTTGTCACTTGTTCCCTGTATTTTAAAAAAAACCTCTTTGAGTCATGCCATATTAATGTTCCATACTTTACTTCAGTCTCTTTGAATCCTGATCTTCTGATGTCCTCCCAGACCTCTTTTTACCAGATGTATCATGCAGAACGTGACAAGAGAATCCTTTACGGCATCCCTTAGGTTTATTAAAGAAAATACAAGGTGTCAAGCTGCATGAAATTGGTTTTTGTAAGCTTTCATCAACAACAGACTCAGTTTTTTCTCCATGTTGCCCTGATAAGGGAATTGTAGTAATTGTTGATATCCTTGTGACTAGTCATCGATGAGGAAGGTCCAACATTTTGTGAAAGAGTCAACTTAGGCTGCAAGGTGGTAGGAGAAAGAAAAGATGGATTAAGAGAAATGGGATAGATTATGATTCTAGATCAATTTAGCAATCTAAAAACTTTTGATATGGCGCTATTGCTAAGCAAGCTTGGCGACTTCTAATAGCAAGAGTTCTTCAAAGCAAATATTTTCCAAACTCAACCTTTCTTAAAGCTTCAACATCATCTTCTGGTTCTTGGATATGGGAAAGATCTTTTGACTAAAGGATTAAGGAGGATTTATGATTGAAAAAATATTAATTTTTTGATCGACCCACGGATACCAAATAATAATGGTTTCATCCCTAAAAGTATCCATGGGCATAGAAATTAAGATTTAGTAGATGGTTCAATTGATAAGAATATGCACTCATGGGAAATACAAGAGCTAAATCCATTGTTTGAACTAGAAGATGATAGTAATATATTGTCTATCCTGATTTCTATTGCATGTTATAATGATAGGTTAATATGGCACTATACAAAAATAGGAAACTATGAAGTTAAGTCAGGTTACTACATCACAAAGGATTTGATCGGTAAGACATTGACAAACTCGAACGCTCAAGTGAGTTGTCACTCTTTTTTCAAAATTCTTTTGGGTCTTCTTGTGGAAGTTGGGACTTGAAAATAAGCTTAAACACTTTTTGAGAAAATATGTACTTGACTCTTTACCTATCCATAGTAATTTGGCAAAAAGACCTACACAATGTAGATGAGACTTGTAAGATTTGTGTTTTTGGACCTGAAGATATAGAACCTATGTTATTCAAACCTTGGTCTCAACTTGTAGTGGAGGCATTGTTCTATAAATTTGCCTGATATAGGAAATATTACTGATTTTTCAATCTGATGGTATGACTTGTTCTTAATTACCAAATCTTTTCCTGAATTTATTGACTTGTTAAACTTTAGCGCTAACATTATTTGGCAAATAGTTGGTTGTTTGATCAGGAAAGGTTAGAACCAAGAGATATTGTTTCTACATCTATGTTTGATTATAAAGAATATAAAGAGTTACTAAAAAAATGTTTTTCGTCTAGTTCCTCAATAAATTATCTTGTGATTAAAGTAACAAAATTGCAAGATGACATTTTATTGTTTACAGATGCAGGATTGAAGAATGACGATGGAAGGGCAAGTATCGGTATTGTGGCTATGGATAGCGTTGGGAACCTGCCTCATGCGTGCTGAAGCAATTGTTATTGGGAAATATTTTGAATCTTCTATCATTAAGGGATGAAAGAGAGTGAAGATTTAATCAGATCATCGAAGGAAATATCTTGGGAGAAGATTTTACCAAGTTTGATCATCCAGGATGCGAAAGATATATTTAGACTATGTATTTCGTTGATGCAATAATAAAAGGTGGTTTGTTTCGGCGAAAAAAAACCACTAACCCTTTAAAAGAGGGATTAAAAAAAACTATTTAGAAAATAATGATATCTCAAAAGTCTAAGTTGAGTAATTTTATTGATACAAAATAAAATCCGATGACTTTACTATACATAATCCTAAAGTTGAGTGATCATTAGAAATATCACATCTCTGAGAGACAAATATTTGAAAGTTAACTATTTTAAGTATTAAATCCTCATTTGACATATGCTTTGATAACTTGAGGAAAAAATTTACATTTGATTCTATTAAAATGAGTTTGATTGGTTATGAACGCCATGATTTACTATAAGTAGCTACTAGGGCATAAATTTGTTTTTGACATATTTAAATATTTTGGGAGTTAGTCATGTTTATATAGATTGACTTCAGATAAATTTTGATCGTTATCTTGAAACTACACCTATCGGTGTATACGTTGACTCTACCTAATAAGGTTGAGTCGATTCGTGCAACACTACGCGAAGATGACTTGAACATGAGCTAGTAGGTTCTATGATATTTGTCACAAAGTTGATCACCTATTTGGCCTTGGATAATTTGTTGGTAATAGTATATTACTCCCCAATAAAGGTACAAAAGATTTTAAAACGTTTAGATGATTCTTATGATTCAATTCAATTTAAATGGGATTTGATGATTTTCTTTAAATTATCTTGTGAATGGAATTGAAAGTATGTACGGTTGAGTTGAATCAAATTTACACTAGATCCTCCGCGACTCAAATGTAAAATAAATTATTATGTGACATTTAATGCAGTTTGTTCTACGTCAAATAATACTTGTATTGATTTCCTAACAAAGTTTGTTGACACTTTGTTGTATTTCTTTATGGTATTCATCCTTGTAAGGCTCTTAGAATCACATCCACAACTCCCCCTATGAGTCGAGCCTCCTTTTCAGTCGATCTTGGTTAGTTCCATCTCTTAGTAGGGTAATAACAGTACTAAAAGTTGGGTCTTTTAGTAAACCGGAGTCAATAATACTTATTTGAGTATTTCGATGGTCTACTGAACCCTCTTTAAGGGCCCCTCTATTTTCCATATTTAAGGATGAGGCGTGGCAATTAATTAGAGGACAAGGCTAAGTTACTCTTTTCTTGAGAGATATGTTTAGGAACAACTTTTATTTTATGTTAGCTAGTATATGTTTTTTTTTTCTTTTTGTCAGAAATTGTCTTAATAGTTTATATTTATATTCAATTATCATAGAGAGGCTTCCTAGACCGATGGTTGTATTAAGTTGTAACAACAGAAATGTACATGACATACATGGAAAAACACATTTATTTTTCTTATAAAATGTATAAAAAAAGTTCAAATTGTTTTCGCGGTCGAGGTGTGGATTTGATTAACACATGTAGTCGAATTCTAGTCACGTGGATTTAGGGCGTATTAAGTAATCTTTCTACCAATGGGTTATCCAAATATTCTTTTGTGTATGGGAATTCAAAGTCTCATATAGTTATGTCAAAGACCATCGCCTATTTCCCGGTATGTTTCAAATTTTATCAAAATCCTTTTGTCCTTCTTGCCTTTCACATTTCAGGAATGCTTATTTGAGAAGAGAATTATGGATTCCCTCTTCAAAATGAGGGCTATGGTGTGGAATTGTTGAGGCCTGGCAGGATCCTTTACAATTTCCTTTTTGAAGGTGACAATGAGTCTTCACTCTCCAAGTATGATTTTCTTAAGTAAAACAAAAAAGTAGAGATAGCATGGTTAAGAGGGTACAAAGACAAGTAAATATGGTGCACGTTGTAACTGTGGAGCCGATGGGTTATTAGTTGGTCTAGCTTTATTTGTGAACGATACTATCCTAGTATGTGGATCAGATTCTTCTCCTTTTATATCGCAACTTTGATACAAGATGGCTCAGTGGTTGAATATTGGTGTATATTTGTGTATATAAGTACAGATAGAGTCACTTGTAGATATCAGATGCAAGAATTAGTTAAAAAATGCATAAGAGACTTTAATGATATTATTGATGGATCGGAAAAACAAGGAAGATGAAGTGGAGATACTTGGACCTTTAGAGACTTGAAAATTTTTTATCTGGAACTTAGGTGCAATTGACTTAGGTGATATAGGAAAACCTTCAACATGATGGTGTTACAGGGAAATTGAGGGTATAATCCAGGAAAGGCTAGATTGTGTCTTAGTCTCTCCTAATTGAAAAATTAAATTCGAGAATGTTGTTGTGCGGAATTCGAGATAATACGAGAAAATATAAACGTGAAAAACTAGACAACAGATTTACGTGGTTCACCAATAAATTGGCTACGTCCACGGGAAAGAGAGGGAGCAGTTTTATTATGGAGAGACAAAAACAGAATTCAGAATAGGGTTTGCCATAGCGTCTATATATAGTGCTAAGCTACGCCTAACAGGCTTGGGCCCCAAAATACAGAATTGACAGATAATTAAGGGCCCAAACTGGCCCCCGTTCTTTCTGTTGTAACGGGTCCGATTCAAGGCATTCAACAAATCTCCACCTTGACTTGAATTCTCCAAACAGATTCTTCAGACGCACTATGATAGTGCCAGGCCTCCCCCTCTTCCTCAGAATTGCCCCGCAGGGCAATTAACAGCTTCTGATGTTGAGAAAGTCCAAACAGTGTTGAAACTTGCTCTGTGGAACCAGCTTTGTGAACATATCAGCAGGATTATCAGCAGTTCCTACTTTCTTCACCTTGATTCTCTTCTCACTTCTCAGAAAATGATACCTCACGTCAATATGTTTGGTTCTCTCATGATGGACTTGATCCTTGGCTAGACAAATTGCGCTCAAACTGTCACAATGCACCGTAGCCTGATCATGATGCAGACCAAGATCACTAACCAGCCCTTTCAGCCAAATCCCTTCTTTTGCAGCCTCTGTCAAGGCCATGTACTCCGCTTCCGTAGTAGACAAAGTCATTGTAGGTTTCAAAGTTGCCTTCCAACTATTGACAGATCCTCCAAGGGTAAACACATAGCCAGTCATCGATCTTCTTGTGTCAACATCTCCAGCATAGTCAGAATCAGAATAGCCAGTAACAAAGCACTAAGTATCACTTCCATAAATGAGACCAACGTCAGATGTACCTCTAAGGTACCGGAAAATTCTCTTCACAGCCTGCCAATGTTCTCTCCCTGGTTGTCCCATGAATCTGCTCACTACACTGACTGCATGTGCTAAATCTGGCCTTGTACAGACCGTAGCATACATCAAACTTCCTACGGCACTAGCATAAGGGACTCGTGACATATACTCCTTCTCTTCTTCTGACTGTGGAGCGAACATGGCAGTGAGATGGATATTGGCAGCACTGGGGGTATCAATAGGCTTAGATGAAGACATGCCAAACCTCACCAAGACATTCTGAATGTAGCTTCTCTGTGACAAGAAAAGTTTCCTTCTCTCTCTGTCTCTAATGATCTCCATCCCTAGAATCTTCCGAGCGGCTCCCAGATCCTTCATCTCAAACTCAGCACTAAGTAAACCCTTCAGCTTCTGAATGTCATACTTCTTCTTTGCAGCTATCAGCATATCATCTACATAAAGCACCAGATAGATGAATGAATCATCCTTGAGCCTATTGTAGTAGACACAACAATCATATGAGCTCCGAGTATAGCCCAACTTCACCATATAGCTGTCAAACCTTTTGTACCACTGCCTTGGAGACTGCTTAAGTCCATATAAGGACTTCTTCAACTTGCAAACGTGATTTTCCTTCCCTGGAACTTGGAACCCATCCAGCTGAGTCATGTATATCTCTTCCTCCAACTCTCCATGTAGAAACGCTGTCTTCACATCAAGTTATTCAAGTTCCACATTCTGATGTGTAACTATCGCTAGTAATACTCGGATGGAAGTATGTCTGACCACTGGTGAGAAGATCTCATTGTAGTCCACTCCCTCTCTTTGGTTGAAACCTCTGGCAACAACCCTGGCTTTATACTTGACTCCTTCTGCTAGTGATATCCCTTCCTTCTTCTTGAAAACTCATTTGCAAGTAATAATCTTTCTCCCCGAAGGTTGTATGACCAAATCCCATGTCTGATTTTTGTGTAGGGACTCCATCTCATCTCCCATAGCAACAAACCATTTTTCAGAATCAGGACTTAAAATGGCTTCTTTGTAAGTAGACGGCTCAGATGTATCTACCTCTTCAGCAACCTGCAGTGCATAACCCACCATGTCCTCAAAACCATACCTCGTAGGTGGCCGAACTCCAACCCTCCTTGGCTGATCTTGAGCTATACTCTGATGGATATCTGATGGCATAGATTCTGGAATATCAGTTTCTGTCTGTGGCTCTTGATCCTCCTCTTCAGGTTCTTTCGAATCGCTCTCGTGCTGAATGACTTGAAACTCCACCTGTTTATCAAGACTCCCAGTTTCTGACGTAGTTGTAGGCTTCACAATGGTTATAAGCAGAGAACTTTCATCAAAGACAACGTTCCTGCTCATAATAACCCTCTTTTCTGCTGGAGACCAGATTCTGAAACCTTTCACTCCATCTCCGTAGCCCTCAAATACTCCCTTTTTAGCTCTTGGTTTTAACTTACCTTCACTGACGTGATAGTAAGCCGTACAACCAAAAGCTTTCAGATTTGAATAATCAGCAGCTTTTCTTGACCACATCTCCATACGTGTCTTGCACTGTATGCTTTTATGTGGTCCGCGGTTAACCAAGTAGCAAGTCGTACTAACCGCTTCTGCCAAGAATCTTCTATCTAGCCCAGCATTAAAGAGCATGCACCTTGCTCTCTCCAGAAGTGTTTGATTCATCCGCTCAGCTACACCATTCTGCTGTGGTGTATTTCTTACTGTACTATGTCGAGCAATCCCTTCACCCTTACAGAATTGATCAAATTCAGACCAGCAGAATTCCAGCCCATTATCAGTTTGCAACCTCTTGATCTTCTTCCCTGTTTGATTTTCCATCAAAATTTTCCACTCCTTGAACTTCTGGAAAGCTTCACTTTTATGCTTCATCATGTACACCCAAGTCATCCTTGAGTAGTATTCAATAATGGACACAAAAAATTTGCAGCCTCCCAAAGACTCAACACGGCATGGACCCCAGCAATCAGAATGGATGTAATCAAGTGTGCCTTTTGTTCTTTGAATGGCCTTTGGAAACTTGTTGCGATGTAGTTTTCCAAAGACACAATGTTCACAAAACTCCAGGCTCTTAACCTTATGACCAGCAAGAAGATCCTCCTATGATAGAATTTGCATCCCTCTTTCACCCATATAACCAAGTCTCATGTGCCATAACTTAGTCATATCCTCCTGGTGAACTTCTGACGATGCAACATGGGCTGAACCTGTAACCGTGGAACCTTGTAGAAAATACAAAGTACCACACATGACACCTTTCAGAATCAGATTTGAACCCTTCCAGACCCGCAAGACTCCATATTTTCCCAACAAGCTGAATCCCTTGCTGTTCAAAAAACTGAGAGATATCAGATTTTTCGTCATCACTGTAACGTGCCTGACCTCGTTCAATGTGCAGAAGCTACCGTCATGTGTCCTTATCTTGATCGAGCCTGTCCCAACCACCTTGTAGACAGAACTGTTGGCCATCGAGATACTGCCTCCGTATACCTGCTCATAAGTCGTGAACCACTCTCTCCTAGGACAGATGTGATAGGATGCCCCAGAATCGAGAACCCACACATCTGAATGATGAGTGTGCTCATCCGCAACTAGGGCAATGTCTTCTTCAGAATTGGTGTCTTCTTCAACAACAGCAGCAGAAACTGATTGTTTTTCCGATTGCTTCTTCTTCTTCGGACAATCAAATTTCCAATGTCCCTTCTCCTTGCAGTAATTACAAACATCATCCGGCTTTGCACCCTTCGACATCGGCTTATTCTTTTTTTCCGCCTTTTTTCCTTTCCTTTCCGCTACTGGTGAATAGACCGGAAGGCTGTATGTTCGTACTTGTGCCGTTAGCCTTATGCCGTAATTCCCTGCTATGAAGGGCCAATCTTACTTCTTCCAGCGACACAGTATCTTTCCCAACAATGAACGATTGAACAAAATTATCAAAGGATATTGGGAGAGATACTAACAGAATCAGGGCAGCATCTTCATCCTCGATCTTCACATCGATATTACGCAATTCTAATAATAAAGTATTCAATTGCTATAAATGTTCCCTGAGTTGTGTACCTTCAACCATTCGTAAACCGAATAGACGTTGTTTCAGAAGCAGCTTGTTGGTTAGAGATTTTGTCATGTACAAACTCTCCAGCTTCAACCACAAACCAGCAGCAGTCTCTTCATCCGAGACCTCTGTGATGACGTCATCCTCGAGACACAGCATGATCGTCGAGTGCGCCTTTTCCTCCAGAATCGCCATCTCAGCAGTAACGACGGCGTTCTTGTCTTTCGACAACGGCGCCCAGAAGCCTTGCTGTTTCAACAAAGCCCGCATCTTGATCTGCCATAAACTGAAACTGTTCCTCCCTGTGAATTTGTCGATTTTCACGTTCAAAGCAGACATATCGAATTCTTCAAGAACACCGATTAACCGAGAGGCTCTGATACCAATTTTTTGTGCGGAATTCGAGATAATACGAGAAAATATAAATGCAAAAAACTAGACAACAGATTTACGTGGTTCACCAATAAATTGGCTACGTCCACGGGAAAGAGAGGGAGCAGTTTTATTATGGAGAGACAAAAACAGAATTCAGAATCGGGTTTGCCATAGCGTCTATATATAGTGCTAAGCTACGCCCTAACAGGATTGGGCCCAAAAAAAAATGACAGATAATTAAGGGCCCAAACTGACCCCCGTTCTTTCTTTTCTAACGGGTCCGATTCAAGGCATTCAACAAATGTGAATGCGCAACGTATTGAAACTCAGGCATCAGATCATTCTTCCTTGATGTTGTCTTCAGATGCGGAACCAATTACGAAGAAAAAATGATTTTACTTTGATAGAAGGTGGATTAAGCATGAAGGAGTTTAGAATATTATTTCAACAGCTTGGTCGTATGATTGTAATGTCTTTGAGCAATCTCGAGTTAGATTTAAAATCATACATAGTCGTATACCTTTGGAGGCTTGGAGGGGGGGAGTAATGGGAATGCAATAAAGACAATTATTGACATTAAGGTGAACATTATAGCCCTTAGGAACAAAACTAGTAATTTTGACTGGAGTAAATTAAGGTTACTAAAAAGGGAACTAATCAAAACCTATAACGATGAAAAGAACTTTTGGAAACAGAAGGCTAGAGCTTTATGGTTGCTGGATAAAACTACTTCAATACTTTCACATGGCAACCCAACAGACATCTGATGGGAAGTGGATGGTAGACCAAACTAATATAATCCAAGAAGTTGATCAATATTATAATAGTTTGTAAATAAAATCTTGGCAACAATTAATTTGACAGCCATACTTGTTGAAATTACTATCTACAAATGTGAAAACTGGTATGCACCAATGTGAAAATTGGTATCCACATTTGTGGAAGTATGTAGTCAAAGTTTGGTAGAGTTTGGCAGCCAATTTTTTTGTGGAAATTGGCTACCACATTATGCCATTAATGATGTAATCAAGTCTTCAAAAAAAATCTATAATAGAGTTGTAAATGAACACTTGAAGACACATCAAAATAGAGAAGCAATAGAGAATAGAGAGAGTAATCCACACACTACTTCTTTGTTGTGAGAAAATAGTGTGGAAGTAATATTATTTTGAGTTTTAAGAAATAAAAGAGTGTTGAGTAGTAGTCTTTTGACACTACCAAGTTTTTCATCAACATTATTGCATTACATATTCAGGTATCATATTTCCCATTTTATATTTGGTGTCGTTATTACTCTCTTCCTATTGCTATTTAGTTTGGACATTATCATGGGTGTGATTATCATTTTTCCCAACAACGTGGTATCAGAGTCATGACGAATAGTAGTCCGTAGTCCTTTCAGCACCCATGTCTCACAAGAGAAAATTATGAAAAATGATGTCTACGAATGAAAGTCATTCTTGGCTATCAACATGTTTGGGATATTGTAGACAAAGGGTATACAAAACCCGCAAATGAGGAAACTTTTCCCTCAAATGAAAGAGAGGTCTTGTTAAAGACAAGAAAGAAAGATTAACAGGCCCTCACTCTTATCCATCACTGTTTGGATTTGTTAAGTTTTGAGGGGTAGGTGGTTTAGGAATCATGTTAGAGTGCTGGAGATCTAGCGTATCTTGGTATGATGTTGTAGAGGAGTCAACCACCTCAAAAGAAGCGTGGGAGATTTTACAAATTTCTCTCCAAGGAGTTGATATAGTAAAGAAGGTAAAACTTCAAACTCTAAGGGCTAACTTTGAAGTTTTAAAAATAATAAAATTCGAATCCATTTTGGATTTCTGCTAAAGATTGATGGTTCTTGTAAATTAACTAAGAAGATACGGGGAGGAAGTAGATGATGTGCGTACGGCAGAAAAGATCCTTCGTCATTAACATCTAAATTTGATTATGTGGTGTGTGCTATTGAGGAGTCTAAAGAACTAGACTCTATGACGGTAGAACAATTTTAAGGTTCTTTACTAGCCTATGAAGAGAAAATGAAAAGGAGAAAAGAAGAGCCACTAGAGCAACTTCTTAAACTCATACATCCTTCAAAGGATTTGAAGGTTACAAAAGTTACAAAGGAAATGGACAATGGAGAGGCCTTGGAGGTCTTGGAAGAGGAAGAAGTTATACCAATCATTTCAACAATGAAGATAAAGGTCACCAGTCATTCAGAGGTCGTGGTCGTGGTCAACGAGGAGGCAAAGTACGTGGATCCTATCAACGTACAAATGAAATGAGGTATGACAAATCTAAGTGTTATAACTGCCATAAAATGGGACATTACTCTTGGGAATGTCAGAGTAATGTTGAAGAGAAAGTTAATCTTGTTGACAACAACAAAGATGAAGATGAGCAACATTCTTATTAACACTCAAAGAAAAGGATAAAGATGATTGCAGCTCATGATATCTTGACAATGGAGCAACAAATCATATGTGTGGCCACAAAGATGAATTTGTGGAGATAAATAAGACCGAAAAAGGTAATGTGTCTTTTGGAAATGCCTCAATTCCAAATTGAAGGGATAGGTATGATTCTGATATCCTGTAAAGATGGTGGTCATAAATTGATTACTAATGTTTATTATGTGCCAAATTGAAAAGTAATATTTTGAGTTTTGGTCAACTTATTGAAAAGGATATGATATTCATATGAAAAATATGCATCTTTGGCTAATAGATTCAACTAACAACTTAATTGCTAAAGTTCATATGGAAAAGAATAGGTTGTTTCCTTTGAATCTTCAACCTATCGAAGCAAAGTGTTTGAAGGCTAATGTGCAAGATGACTCATGGTGCTGGCATATGAGATTTGGACACTTGAACTTTGAAACGTTCAAACCAATGGGAGAGAAGAACATAGTTGATGGGATACCATCAATCAACCATCCAAATCAATTGTGTGAAGCTTGTATTCTTGGAAAACATGAAAGGAGGAGTTTTCCAAAGGAGACTACATCAAGAACAAGTAAGCCACTTCAACTTGTACATACTGATGTGTGTGGTCCAATCGATCCACCATTCTTTTGGTATAAAAAATACTTCTTGCTCTTTATTGAAGATTTCAGTAGAAAGACTTGAGTATACTTCTTGAAGCAACAATCTTAAGTTTTTGTTTCCATTAAAAATTTCAGAGCACTTGGAAAAAAAGAAAGTGGCTATGAAATAAAAGCATTAAGGTTTGATAGAGGAGGTGAGTTCACTTCAAAAGAATTTAATGACTTTTGTCAATCTCATGGAATTTGTCGCCCTCTAACGGTACCTTACTCGCCCCAACAAAATGGAGTTGCAGAAAGAAAGAATAGAACAATTCTTAATGTGGCTAGATGTATGTTGAAAGCGAAACATTTACCAAAAGAATTTTGAGCCGAGGCTGTTTCTTTTTCAATTTATTTGAGCAATAGGTCTCCGACAAAAAATGTAAGAGATCAAACACCTCAATAAGCATGGAGCGGAAGAAAGCCAATTGTTAAGCACTTGAGAATCTTTGAGAGCATAGCCTATGCTCATGTTCCACATCAAGGGACAATTAAACTTGACTATTGGAGTGTCAACTATGTGTTTATTGGCTATGACGCAAGTTCAGAAGGCTACAATTTGTACAATACAAGCAATAACAAGTTGGTGGTGAGTCGTGATGTTGAATTAGATGAACAAGCATAATGGAACTTGGAGGATCTGGAAGAAAAAACATATGGTTTTCTTCTATACTTCGAAGATGGAGAAGAACAAGAGACCATGGCACCTGCAAAGGATAAAACCCCGCCTCCTTCACCAGCAAATGTTGCATCTCCATCTTCATAAGAGATTTCAAGTGAAAGACCACATAGGATAAGGAGCATTCAAGAACTCTATGATGACTCAGAAGAAATTACTAATTTTGATTTTTTTGTGTTCTCTCTTTGCTGATAGTGAACCAATGAATTTTGATGAAGTTATTACTAACAAAAGGTGGAGACAAGGGATTGAGGAGAAGATCCAGTCAATAGAAAAGAACAACACTTGGGAGCTAACAACTCCTCCCAAGGACCATTGAGAAATTGGAGTCAAATGGGTATACAAGACGAAGAAAAGTGCCCATGGAGAAGTAGAAAGACACAAGGCAAGACTTGTGGATAAAGTCTACAAACAAAGGCATGGCATTGACTATGAGGAAGTCTATGCACCTGTTACCTACATGGAGACAATCCGTCTATTGTTCTATTTAGCGGCGCAAATAAAGTGGAAGACCCATCAACTAGATGCCAAATCGGTATTGTTAAATGGATATCTTGTAGAAGAAATCTATTTTGAGCAACCATTGGGTTTTGTGGTTAAAAATCATGAAGATAAGGTGATGAGGTTGAAGAAAGACTTATATGGGATGAAGCAAGCTCGACGAGCTTGGAATAGTTGCATTGACAATTACTTTCAAGACAACGGGTTAACTCGTTGTCTCCATGAATATGCTCTTTACATTAAAGTTCATACTAATAGAGATATTCTTCTTCTTTTTATTTATGTTGATCATCTCAGTCTAACGGGTAACAACACAGTTTTGTTTGAAGCTTTCAAGAAAAGTATGTCCCTTGAGTTTTAGATGACGGAAATAGGGCTCATTTCCTATTACTTAGGCTTAGAAGTGAAGAAAATGGAGGAAGGCCTCTTCATATCTCAATAAATTTATACAAAGGAGATTTTGAAGAAGTTCAACATGTTTTATTGCAACCCTGTGAACACCCTAATGAAAAGTGGAACAAAATTGTCAAAGTTTGACGATGGAGAAAAATTTGATTCAACTTCGTTCAAAAGTCTCATTGGAAGTCTGAGGTACTTGACATGTACGAGAACATATATAATCTTTGCAGTTGGAGTAGTAAGTCGCTTCATGGAAGCTCCTACCTCCACTCACTTGAAGGTCGCTAAAAGAATTATTCGCTACCTAAAAGGTATAATCGACCTTGGACTGTTTTATTCTTCTTCTGACAATTTTAATCTTATGGGATATTGTGTTAGTGACTATGCGGTAGATGTTGATGATAGAAAAAGCACATCAGGTTTTGTGTTTTCTTAGGTTATTATGTTATTTCTTGGAGTTAAAAGAAACAATCAATTGTTACTCTCTCGACTTGTGAAGCTAAATATGTGGCAGCGACATCATATACCTGTCATGCTATTTGGTTGAGAAGATTGTTGAAGGAACTCCATTTGCCACAAATTGAAGCCACAATGATTTGTGTTGATAACAAATGTACGCAAGCACTAGCAATGAATCTAGTGTATCATGATCGAAGCAAGCAAAAACATAGACACAAGGTATAACTTTATCCAAGAATGCATTTCCAAGAAAGAGGTAGAGCTCAAGTATGTGAAATCTCATGATCAAGTTGCGGATATCTTTACAAAGCCTCTCAAGTTTGAAGATTTTCAGAGATTGAGATCAAGCCTTGGAGTAAAGAATAAAAATAAGGGAGGGAGTTGTGTAAATAAAATCTTGGCAACAATTAATTTGTCAGTCATACTTGTTGAAATTACCATCTACAAATAAGAAAATAGGTAGCCACATTTGTGGAAGTAGGTAGTCAAAGTATTTTATAAGTTTGGTAGAGTTTGGCAGCCAATTTTTTTGTGGAAATTGGCTACCATATTATTTCATGAATAATGTAATGAAGTCTTCAAAAAAAACTCTATAAATAGAGTAGTAATTGAACACTTGAAGAAACACCAAAATAGAGAAGCAATAGAGAGTAGAGAGTAATCCACAAACTACTTCATTGTTTGTGAGAAGATAGCGGAAGTAATATTGTTGTGAGTTGTAAGAAATAAAAGAGTGTTGAGTGGTACTCTTTTGACGCTACCAAGTTTTTCATCAACATTATTGTATTACTTATTCGGGTATCATATTTACCCATTTTAATATTTGGGGTCTTTGTTACTCTCTTCCTATTGCTATTTAGTTTGGACATTATCATGGGTGTGATTATCATTTTTTCCACATTCTCTACATCTAACCCTATAGACTAGGACTGTATTTTGAATCATGTTAAAGTGATTGTTAGTGATTCTATAAATCATAGTTTAATTAAGGAAGTTGATGATGAGGAAATAAAAAATGTGGTGTTTGTGATGCATCCTCTTGACGCACCAGGTCGAGAACCTATGACAAAGTAAATAAAAAATGCGGTGTTTAAAAGACAAATGCAAGTGTAGGCAAAAATATATGGCTATAAAATTGGATATGTCGAGAGCCTATGACAGAGTCAAATGGATTTATTTATAAGAAATGCTTTTACGAAGGGAATTACATAAAAGATTTGTCAAATGGATTAGCCTACCAGAGGGATAAGACAAGGGGATCCACTGTCACCATATTTTTTTAATATGTTATGAAGGTTTATCTATAATGAACATATTAGAGGAACAAAATGAAATCCAAGAGCTAAAGTTGAATAGTCATTGGCTGAGCGAATCTCATTTTTTTGCTGATGACTCCTTTATATTTTGTTCAGCTATAAATTAAAATGCAAGTTGTGTAGACAATATCTTAAAGAAATATGAACGAAGCTCTAGGCAAGTGGTAATCTAGATAAATCAACTATATGTTTTAGTAAAAATGTGAGAGAGGAGGAGAAAGTTGAGATATCGTCGTTGCTTGGACAATGACAAAGAAATGACATGGGTATGTATTTAGGCTTACCGGTTGTTGTGGGACGTTGCAAGAAAAAGGATGCTAGAGTTTATAACAGTATGAGTCAAAGACGAAAATAAAAGGATGGAAGGGAAAATTTTTAAGTACTGGGGGAAAAGAAATTATGCTTAATTCTGTGATCCCTACATTTGCTTTGTCTTTTTTCCAATGGTTTGTGTAAGGAAATTACATCCCTCTTTTCAAAAAAAAAATCTGCGAACAAACAGAAGAGAAAAAACATGCATTTTGAGAAATGGATAGATCGATTATGTGATTCTAAATCAATTTAGAGATCTAAAATCTTTTAAAAAGCTCTATGAGCTAAGCAAGCTTGGCGACTCTTATCGCAACCAGATTCTTGGATAGATCGATTAGGTGATTCTAAATCAATTTAGAGATCTAAAATCTTTTAGTATGGCTCTATTAGCTAAGCAAGCTTGGCGACTTCTATTGCAACCGGATTCTTTAATAGCAAGAGTTCTTAAAAGCAAGTATTTTCCAAACTAAACCTTTCTTAACATCATATTCAGGATCTTGGATAGGAAAGAGTATTTTGCGGAGAGATCTTTTGACTAAAGGCTTAAGATGGAGGGAGGATTTCTGACGAAAAAAATATTAATGTTTGGATTGACCCTTGGATACCAAATAATAATGGCTTCATCCCTAATATTATCCATGGTCATACAAAAATAGGAAACTATGAAGTTAAGTCAAGTTACTACATCGTAAAGGATTTGATCGGTAAGGCATTGAAAAACTTGAAATCTCAAGTGAGTTGTCACTCTTTTCCAAAAAGCTTTTGGTACTTCTCGTGGAAGTTGGGAGATAAACATAAGCATAAATTTTTTTTGAGAAAATGTTACCCGTATTAAGCATAATTATTTAATCCTATAATAAGTTAATGCCTTTTAGTATCTGTAGAAGACTCCTACTATTGTATGAGTTTATTGTTGTTGTATATTTGTAGAAGAGTCCTCCATCGGTTAGGATTTTATGTAGCAATTAGCTTCCTTAAGTTTAGCTATAGGTTGTTGTTATTGGTTGTATTTAACGCTTCGATGCTGAAATAATAAAATCATCTTTTGACTATTTTTGTCTATCTGATTTTATAGGGTATCAGAGCCTCTAGCCTCTTACGAGGCAGATCCTTTCTGTTTTTTTTCTCATCCCCACTATGACTACATCTCAAGAAACTCCTCCTCTTGTTATTACAGCTGGTGATGATACTTCCACCAACAGCAGTGCTTCGGCTGCTTCACGTGTAATTCATGTGGTACAATTCAATCCCACGTCTCAATTACCTATCAAACTACAAGGTACCCTCAACTTCTAAACTTGGAAAACACAACTTGTGATGCTACTCAATGGACATCAACTCATGTTGTTGGGTTTTAAAGGTTTGAATGGAAAATGAAGATTGCGACTTTTATGAAGAGTTGTGACTTTTATGAAAGGGTGCGACTTTTATGTAAAGTTGTGACTTATATAAAAAGTTGCGACTTTCATGAAAAGTTTTACTTTTATGAAAGGTGACGACCTCTCCGAAAGATTGTGACTTTTCCAAAGGTTTGTGACCTTTCTGATAAGGCACAATAAGGATCTTTTCGCACATTCCTTTGTTTTCTATAAATTGAGGGATTTCCTCTCATTTTAAAAATAGAATTTATGGACTTCTTCTTCTACTACTAAATCTAGTATTCTAAGTGTACTTTACTGTCGTTGAGTGAATCGTTGAGACTAGCGTTTTGGTGAGACTAGCGTTTTGGGTATCAATACATTGGTGATTGAGATCATTCTATCTTGGTATGACATATTCCAAATCAAACCTCGGATACTAGAGGGGAATAACTTTTCTTAAGGGGACACTGTGTATTCTTTGGGCTTGATCTTCTTTCTATTTTTTCCAGATTCTGGTATGTGTTACAAATTTTAGATTTGTGAATTAATTTTTCTTCTTCTATTCTTTTGTTCTTCTCTGGTTCATTAAACTATGGTAATTTTTGTTTCTGCAAAGTTTGTTGGAAGCAGTAAGATTCTTTAGACAAAGATTAAAAATAATTCTTCTTTAAGAGAAATATTTCGTATTTCTAATATGTTTCTGTTTCTAGTTTTGCCACTAGTTTTAATTTTCTAGTTGTGAAAATATTCTTAAACTTTGTGTTCTTAAAAGTTATTCAAAGTCTTATTCTAAGTATGTTAGGAATACAAGATGAACAACACATGGGTTATCTTGACGGATCAAACCCGGCACTACCAATGATTGTTACGCGATTTAACCTTACAATTCCAGAAACCAAATACCAAATCTGATTCTCTCAGAACCAACTGATCCAACAACCAATGATGGCATCTATCGATACCACCATTGCGCCGACTCTTGCCACAGATACATCTTCTAAGACAGCCTGGGAATTTCTTCACATGGGTTACGCAAATAAGATCCACACTCGCACTTTTAGCTTACACGACCAACTGCAAAATATTAAGAAAGCCTCTAAATCGGTTACAGAATACTTGCAAGAGGTTTGATCTGAATCTGATGCTCTCAAAGTTGTTAATTCACCGGTACAAGATAATGAACTTATTGTAAAGAATTCTAAGCGTCTTGGGCCCCGAGTACGGGGAGATCTCTACTGCCATAAGAGCACGCGACTCTTCCTTAAGTTTTGAAGAATTCTTTCACAAGCTCACAGATCGTGAGATTTTCCTAAAGCACCAAGGCCTTGAGAAATCATCTTCCAATATCACAGCTGCAGTAGCACAGAGGACACATGACATCCCAGTCTAACAGGAACAATCGTCGCTTTAACCATGAAAATTGAATCAATCTCTTAACAGTTCAACTTCAACAATCAACAATGGAACCAATTTGTGTCTCGACAGTCCAACTCCAACAATAAGCAAAACATGAGATCAAATTCGAGACAATTGGTTCGATGCCATTTGTGCCAAAAATTTTGTCACCCTGCAGATGTATGTCGTTCCAAATCGCAGAATCAATCTGAAGCTAAGGCCTACTTTGCCTCTAATTTGCAGTCAACAGACAATTCTTGGGTTCTCGATTTTGGTTCGACTCATCATGTCATGGTTGAACCTCATAATCTTAAAGAGTATAAAGGCAATGAGGGAATATCTATGGGCGAAGGTAAAACCATTCCTATTACTCATACTGATTTAACTCAAATATAAGCACCTAATTCTTCTTTCAGTCTTTCTAACACTCTATGTTCTCCATCAATTAAAACAACCATATTTGTGTAGCCAAGTTTAGTCAAGACAATATCACATCTGTTGAATATTTTCCTTTTACTTTTCTTGTGAAGAACCTGCATACTCAGAAGTCGTTGGTACAAGGGCAGAATAAGAATGGACTCTATGAATGGGCCACATCTACTAACCAGACAACCAATATCAATCAATCTCGCCTCCACAAAGGTTTCATTTCAGCTATGGCATAGTTGCTTGGGTCATCCTCATTCGAGGATTTTAAACTTTGTTTTGAAAAAAATTGCTTTACATGTTGCTACTACAGAGAAATTTGAATTTTTTAATGCTTGTTCTTCTAATAAAGCACATCATTTGCCATTTCAACGACTCACTTTATCCAGAAATGTACCTCTTCAGGTCGATTTTAGCGATTTATGGGGACCATCCCCCGTTTTATCACTAGACAAAAAGTTATATTACTGTATCTTTGTTGATCAATACACCAAGTATACTTGGTTGTATACACTTAAAATAAAAGTGAAGTCGCCTCTTTGTTCCAAACCTTTCGTCCTTTAGTAGTGAATTTTTTCAAAACAAAAATTATATCTCTTTATACTGATGGAGGGAGTGAATACAAAAATGTTCAGTCCTATCTTCAACAAAATGGCATTGAAGATTCAGTTTCATCTACATACACGCCACAACATGTTGCCATAGCTGAACGTCGTCATCGTCATATTGTTGAGATAGCCAAAACACTTCTCCATGAGGCATCCCTACTACCAGACTTATGCTCTTTTGCCTTCCATGATGTTGTTTATCTCATTAATCGGCTACCCACTCCCATCTTACATAATGCGTCACCTTTCCAACAATTATTTGGTAAATTACCCAACTATGCCAATCTTAAAATTTTTGGTTGTCTCTGTTATCCATGGCTTAAACCCTATACCAAAAATAAGTTGGAGCCTCAGTCCACCCCTTGTGTGTATTTATGTGTTTCATCAAGCCATCATGCATACCTTTGCTTTGACCCAATATTGGTCAAAAATATTCATAAGTCCTGATGTTCTCTTTTATGAATTTTTTTTCCTTTTAAAACAATGTTTCTACAGATAAGGAAAAACTTTTCTCAACTGACTTGGGGCTTGATTTTGTGCCAACATTTTTCTTCATTGTGAATTAGTCTTTTTGCAAACTTTACAAAAAAAACTAGAGTTTTTCACCTTCTTCTTCAACTTTCTTGGAAGAACCATCATGATCCTGCTTCTTTTTTGGCTTGTGATTCTTCTACTTATGATTTTTTTGAGAAATTTTGAGAATTTTCATTTGTTTTAGACAGGAAAGTCGTCTCTTTGGGTTGATCTTCATGAAAAAATCTTCTCTTATCGTGTGCACGAAATGATCCAACTTGCTCAATGAATTTTGTATCACCGTTCCAAATATTCCCACAATATTTTGTGACAATGTTTGTGTCACTTATCTCCAGTGTTCCATATCCGTATGAAACATATTTCTGTGGACTTTTGCTATGCTAGGAACCAAGTTCAAGCACATAGAGTTCTTGTCAAACACACTCATGCTTGGGATCAACTTGCTGATACATTTACTAACCCATTACCACCACCAGCCTTTGCAAGGTGTCGTTCCAACTTAGGTGTTATTGACCCACACCTAACTTGAGGGGATGTATTAAGAATAATTTAATTTATCTTATAATAAGTTGTTGTTATAGTTACTGCCTTTTAGTATCTGTAGAAAACTCCTCCTATTGTAGGAGTTTATTGTTGTTGTATATTTGTAGAAGATTCCTCCAACAGTTTAGGAGTTTATGTATCAATTAGATTCCTTAAGTTTAGCTATTGGTTGTATCTAACAATTCGATGCTGAAGGAATAAAATCATCTTTCGACTACTTTTGTCTATCTGATTTTATAACACGTCCATAGTAATTTAGCAAAAAGACTTACATAATGTAGATGAGACTTGTTAGATTTGTGTTCTTGGACCTGAAGCTATATAACATATGTTATTCAAATGTCCTCGGTCTCAACTTGTGTGGAGGTAATGTCCTCCTATAAATTGCCTGATATAGGAAATATTACTAATTTTTCTATGACTTGTTCTTAAATACCAATTTTTTTCCTGAATCTATTGACTTATTAAACTTGAGCGCTAACATTATTTGGCAAGTAATTGGTTGTTATTAATTACGAAAGGTTAGAACCAAGAGATATTGTTTCTAGATCTAAGTTTGAGTATAAAGAATATAAGGATTTAGTAACAAAAAGTCTTCCTTCTTGTTCCTCAATAAATCATCTTGTGATTAAAGTAACAAAATTGCAAGATGGCATTTTATTATTTACATATGCGGGATTGTGGCTATAGATAGCATTGGGAACCTGCTTCATTCCCATGGATCCCCAATCTAATTTGTTGGGAAGGTCATGACTGCTGAAGCAATTGCTATTGGGAAAGCTCTTTAATATGCTATTAGTAAGGGATGAAAGAGAGTGAAGATTTAATCAAATTGTTGAAGGAAACCTCCTGGGAGAAGTTTTTCCCTAGTTGGATCATCCAGGATGCAAAAGATATGTTTAAACTATGAATTACGTTGATACAACAATAACAGGGGTTTTGTTTCGGAGAAAAAAAAAAGCAATAACCCTTTTGAAGAGGGATTAGAATAGGGATTAAAAAAAGACTATTTAGAAAATAATAATATCTCAAAAGTCTAAGTTGAGTAATTTTATTGATACAAAACAAAATCCAATGACTTTATTATATATATTCCTAAAGTTGAGTGATCTTTAGAAATATCATTTCTCTGAGAAACAAATATCATAAATTTGTTTTTGACATATTTAAATATTTTGGGAGTTAATTATGTTTATCTAGATTGACTTCAGATAAATTTTTATTGTCATCCTTAAACTACACTTGTCGGTGTATACGTAGAGTCTACCTAATAGGGTTGAGTTGATTCGTGCAACACTACGCGGAGATGACTTGACCATGAGCAAGTAGGTTCTATGATATTTGTCACAAAGTTGATTACCTATTTGGCCTTGGATATTTTGTTGGTATTAGTATATTACTCCCGAATAAAGGTACAAAATATTTGGATACGTTTAGATGATTCTTATGATTCAATTCAATTGAAATGGGATTTAATGATTTTATTTAAATTATCTTGTGAATGGAATTGAAAGTATATAATGTTAAGTTGAAACAAATTTTCGCTAGATCCTCCATCTCATATGTAAAATAAATTTATTATATGACATTTAATGCATTTTGTTCTACGTTTAATAATACTTGCATTAATTTACTAACAAATTCGGTTGACACTGTTGTATTTCTTTGTGATATTCATCCTCGTAACGCTCTTAGAATCACATCTACCGCTCTCCCTGTGAGTCGAGCCTCCTTTTCAGTCGGTCTTGGTTAGTTCCATCTCTTTGTAGGGTAATAACATTGAAAGTTGAGAATTTTAGTAAACGAGTATTGTGATAGTCTACTCGTGGCAATTGATGAGTGGACAAAGCTAAGGTTACTCTTTTCCTGAGATATATGTTGAAGCACCACTTTTATTACGTATAAGCTAGTATATGTTGTTCTTTTTTCTTTTTGTCAGAAAATGTTCCAAGAGTTTATATTTAAATTCAACAATCATGTAGAGGTTTCCTATACCGATAGTTGTGTTGAGTTGTAATAATAGAAATGTACATGACATACATGAAAAAAACACATTTATATTTCTTATGAAATTAGTTTTGTATAGTTCTAATTTGAGACACTTGATGATTAATTTGAAAATATAAAAAAAAATTGAAATGGTTTTTGCGGTCGGTTCAAATGTGCGGTCGATGTGTGGATTTGATTCGCTCATATAGTTGAATGCTAGTCAAGTGGATTTAGGACTACTCTTTCAACCAATAGGTCACCCAAAGTGTCTTTTGTCCATAGAGATTCAAAGTCTCAAATAGTTATCTCAAAGGACATTGCCTCTTTCCCAGTATGTTTCAAATTTTATCAAAATCCTTTTGTCTTTTGATAGTATCGAAATCCTTATTTTCCCTTGTCTAAATTTTTCTAGATTCCATTGATTCATTCATAACATAGTATCCGATCCAAATCAAACTAACAAAAAGAAAAGAAAATTCATGTGTGTGCAGACTAGACACTGATGTATAACTTAAAATGAATAAAAATAAATAATTATGTGTATAACTGACAAAAATCAGGTCTAGTAACCCATGTAACCTTCTTCAAAGTCATGATCAAAATTCACCTTTTTATCTGTTAATGCAAATCTGAAACAGAAACAGAAACAGAAATTGATATTGGAATCCTATAACTCGTGAAGAAATCAAGAATGAAAACGATGCGCCGTTGCAGCCTGCGGGAGGGAGGGAGTGAGTGAGTGAGTAAAATGTAGCTTCGGTTTTTGTATTATGTCCGTAGCAGGAAAAACTCGTTACATGCCTTTTTACTTTTTCATTACGTCATGTCTTTTTATTTTTTCATTTAGGGTTAATTAGACCAAAATACCCCTATATTGCAACTTAGTTACGGATACATCCATTAATCAATTATATTGATGTTATTATTATCCTCCGATTTAATTTTATTTCTCATTTCTTAGAATAGATTTTTATATTTACCTTATTACTTTTGACATAAAAAAAGATAATATTTTATTTTCATGTCTGACCATCAACATTAAATAGTTATTTTTCAAGACATCATTTAATAGAAAATATTTTGATAAAATATCTATACCACTAATTAATGGGTGTCTTGAGTCAAATAGTGGCAAATAGAAGTGAACAGAGAGAAGTAAAAGACAAATTAAAAGTAATTATAAACATTCATATAGATTTATTTGTATGAAATTTTAAATAGAACGGTAAATTTTTTTCATATTTGATTAAGATAAGAGAATATATTTTTTGAAATATTAAATTAAAACTCGTAAATAGAAAATTAAAATAAATATTCAATAAGATATAATCAATTATTAGTAGTAACTTGCCAGTATCCTCCAAAACTAATCGAGTTACACACGATTTCTCTCAACACCACCGATTACAAATTAAAAGGAAATGAATAATATGTGTTTGGCTATTGAGTGGTAAACCTTTTTGAGAAGAAAAATAGCAATTTCCATTTTTTTGATACGGTAATAAATTTTATGAAAATCTCACGTAGACAAGAAAAGTCTCTCCCATCTCTTCCCTCTTTGGCTCTTGAAGAAAGATTCATTACTGGTCGCAAAAGTATCTCTAAACTTCTAGTTTACTAGACCATTTGTTTTTGAGTTTGTATCATTAAGAAGAGGCGAATCTGTTGGTTTTTATTTGCCCTAAATTTCTTACCATAAATAGCTTTTCCTTGTAGGAAAATGTTTTGGATTGACTAACCATTTTCTTGTAGGAAAAGGTTTAGGACTCTATAAATAAATGCATGTTCCTTCTAATTTAATCAACATTCACAATATAGTCTTAAGGGCTTTGAGAGTTTTGGTTAGGGGAGAATTTATGGGTCACAAGTTTGATACGCTATCACTTGTGTGAACCTCCCATGTATTCCGAGTGAATTGGTTGAGGTTGTTTCTCCATGTATTTTGTAATCTCATATTTATAGTGGATTGCTCATCTCCTTTGTGGACGTAGGTCGATTGACCGAACCACGTTAAATCTTTGTGTCTTTTGGTATATTTCTCGTTGTCTTCTTACTTGTGGTCTTTTGAGGTTTGCCTTGCTAGCTTCCGCGTTTACACCTGCTTATTTCCGGTCCTAACAAGTGGTATCAGAGCCAGATTCAATGATGGAGTCAGGTTCAGTGGTTCGATAATCGATTATTGAAACAGGTTAGAAAGAGGTGTTCATCTTGATGGGTATAGTTCTAGCCGCAACCTTTTTTATAGTAATGAAGATTTTTGTTGGAGAAATTGTTTCAGAGAAATTCTTTGTATTGAGACATAAATTTTGCAAAGGAGATTATGGAGAGGAGAAGCAAGTTGTTGAAGATTAAGTCAAGAAGGTGGACAAATTTATTTTTTCAGAAATTCAGGCCAAGGGGGAGATTTGTTGGGTTTTATTTGCCCTAAATTTCTTACCATAAATAGCTTTTCCTTGTAGGAAAATGTTTTGGATTGACTAACCATTTTCTTGTAGGAAAAGGTTTAGGACTCTATAAATAGAGGCATGTTCCTTCTAACTTAATCAGCATTCACAATGTAGTCTTAAGGTCTTTGAGAGTTTTGTTTAGGGGGAGAATTTATGGGTCACAAGTTTGATACGTTATCACTTGTGTGAACCTCCCATGTATTCCGAGTGAATTGGTTGAGGTTGTTTCTCCCTGTATTTTGTACGCTCATATTTATAGTGGATTGCTCATCTCCTTTGTAGACATAGGTCGATTGACCGAACCACGTTAAATCTTTGTGTCTTTTGGTATATTTCTTGTTGTCTTCTTACTCGTGGTCTTTTGAGGTTTGCTTTGCTAGCTTCCGCGTTTACACCTGCTTATTTCCGGTCCTAACAGAATCTAGGATTTCAAGAAAAAGGGTGAACCATGCTTTAAAGATAGGATAAAAAAATTTATAACAATAACTAAGCAGCAATACATGAGAATTACATTATCACAAAAAATATCATCAGTTTACAATTATACTCGACGAGACTTTACATTTTGAAAACAATCTATAATAGCATCATTACTTACATTTACAAATATCTTCTGCTCTATCTTATAAACTAAATAACCATTCAAAAATTCATCACCAACTGTAAATACCCTTAATCACCACTAAAATATTAGCACTCGCATTTTTTTATTAAGAATTGAACCTAAGAACATAAGACTGTTGATTACTTCCATGATTATATGTAGATATGTAAAAATTGAATCAACTAAAAAGAATATTACAGTATAAATTTATTGGTAGTGAATTATTATGCTAACATTTTTTAAATGGTTTTGTAATTTTTTTTTTGGAAAAAATATCTAATTAGATTTACTGTTATATAATATCTACTAATTCAATTTAAGCTTTTAAATAATGATTTATTAATGGAAAAAAATATATCGTCAAATTGTCGTAAATGGTATGGAGATAATCTTCGTCATACTTTTGGGACATTTGTGTCCCTACCGTATAAAAACTAGAGCATATATGTCGTTCACTCTAATGGAGGACTAAATAGGGACACATGACACAATCTTATCCATCTATCCGATATTTAATAAATGTCAGATCGGTGCAGAAGATGATGACATGTGTTTGCCCGTTAGTATAAAGGGTATATGTGT
The DNA here is from genome assembly GCF_036512215.1 of Solanum lycopersicum. Lineage (NCBI taxonomy): Eukaryota > Viridiplantae > Streptophyta > Magnoliopsida > Solanales > Solanaceae > Solanum > Solanum lycopersicum. The sequence goes on along the minus strand of NC_090801.1, from coordinate 48,133,678 downwards.
TATTGTTTTTGGACGGCAATGACACCAATATCCCAAAAGTATAATAGAGCACATTTGCATACCATTTATAATAGTTCGAGAATATATTTATCTTTTTCCATTTATTAATTATTTATCAGATGAATTGAGATACATCAAAATACATCACTTTTTAAAAATAGCCTAAAGTAAAGTTTTTCCCACATAATTATCTCCCTAAGATAAAGTTCTCTCACTTAAATATTATCCTAAAATAAAGATTAACACCTAATTATTTTCCTAAAATAGAGTCTTACTCGCTTAATTATCTTCCTAATTTGTTCTTATTTCCATAAAATAAAGTCCCTCGACTTAATTATTTTCCTAAAACAGAGTCCTACCACTTAATTAGTTCCCTAAAATAGAGTTTTACATACTTAATTATCTCCTTAGTTTATTGTTTTCACTCCAATAGGAGTGTGCAATTGTCTCTTCCCATGTTCAGACTCCAATGTGCAAAATTCGAAATGGAAAAATGTTATTAGTTTATTATTGTTGGGTTAAGGGGTCAATGATTTTATAAAAAAGAATTATCAGATTATCAATTCAATTTTGATAGTTTATATTAGTTTATTGGGTGATCAAATAACTCATTAAGACTATAAAAATTTACTATTTTATATCTACATAAATATAAAATATTAATGTCAATACCTTGAATAATATTGTTTATGTTTTTTATTGCATTATACAAATGAAATAGGATAAATATACCTCCGAAATATCGTAAATGGTATGCATATACCCTCCATCATACTTTTGGACATTGGTGCTCATCCCGACAAAAAACTAGAGCATATATGTCATTCACTCTAACGGAACAATCTTATCCGTCGATATCGCATTTAATAAATATCGGGCCAGTGGATAAGATTATGACACGTGTATGTTTGTTAGTATAAAAGTTATATATGCTCTATTTTTGGACGGTAGGGGTACCAATGTCACAAAAATATGACAGAGGATATATGCATGCCATTTATAATGGTTCAGAGGTATATTTTTTCTTCTTCCCTTGTACAAAAGGTCAAAATCTAAAGTGAGATCCTTATTCCTCTTAATTTTTCTTGTGTTATGCTTGTATAGTAATATTCATGGTAGTCATTACAATTATATTTTATGAGTGTTTGTAAAGCGATATTATTGTTTTGTCGTGTCAAATTGTTGGAGAAAATATATTTGTTCTATAAATATTTTTTTATTGGTTAAATAAAAAATCAAACAATTAAGAATCAAAATCAATAAATCGAAAACTGAAACAAAATATCTTTTTGTTTTAATTATTAGTTTATGGTAAAATGAAATGCCAGTTGTATAACTCCAACTCCCAATCAAAAATTTTCTATCAAATTACTCCGAAATCGTTTGGTGTGAAGGATACTATCATATAGTCCTGAGATTAAACTTCATTTTCACATTACTTTTTACATTTGTGTATATTTACATTATTTTCAATATCATGTATATAAATAACATTCACAATCTTTGCTACTTATTTTTATGATAATTCTTGATATATTTCTATTAATAGATTACACAACATAAATATAATTTTCATCTTTAAATTTAATAGACTAATATATATATATATATATATATATATATATATATATATATATATATATTACTTTCTCATAAAACTCTTTTACTTTAACAAACTTAAGGTGAATTTTTTTTATGTAGATAAAAAGAAATTTTTGTTTTTAAAAATGCCCTTAAACTATGCGAAAAAATAAAAAAATGTCATTCGTTTGTAGTTTGATCCAAAAATGTCCTTCTGTCAATTCTTTGATCCACAAATTATCTTTTTTTATTTAATGGGTCAAAAATACTCATTTTTCAAATATAATATATTATTAATTTTCTTTTTTTAATACATTCTTTTCCTAATAGTATCTTTTAAATTAGAAAATAGTTATCTTACTTAAATTCACATAAAAAAAATATTTCTTATGATGAATATATATTTCTAATGGACATTTTTGAACCAAAGCATTGAAGGTAAGGATATATATGTTTAAGCCAACCTATAAACGAACAACAGTTTTGTTCCTTGCACATCGTTTAAGGACATTCTTAATCCTTATTCCTTTAAATACATACTGTACTATATAACATAAAATATAAACAGTAGAATATTTAAGCTAAATAAAATGAAAAAAAAATTAAGAATAAATAACAAAGAGTCTGTTTGGATGGGAGCTCTAAAGCTTGCCAACATTAAAAATTTATATCATGCATATTATTTTGCCAACATAAAAAATTCTATTTGTATTCAAACCAAACGATTCCTTCATTGATTTCATCCCATGCATCAATGATCAATGTCCAGTTGCCTACCATACATGAACTACAGTTAAACTACATTCTGCTTCACTAACTTATTCGCCCTGCCATTCTCGCTCTTCCCAGGGCTACCTCGCTTCTTTTTCTGCTGAATTGAACCCATATTGCCCGATTCAAGAACATGCGTAGGAGCAGATAAGGAATCGGAATTATGAACCGGATTAGTTACCAAATCAGTAGGGTACCCGAATAGTTGTTTAATAACCTCAACAACTTGAGAATTCTCTGTGCTATTATTGTTAAGAGATGGAGGATGACGGGTATAGGTACGGGTACGGCTGGAGGAGGAAGCAGGGGGAGCATAAGTGATACGTGAATAAGTTTGTTTGCGGGACGCAACATATTCGTTGAAAACAGAACGGTCAATTTTAGGGATAATGAAATCGTCATCCCGACAAGGATTGTAATCAGTGGTGGAACAGAGGGAGAGGGAGTAAAGTTCAGATTGAGAAAGGAGGCGGAGATCAACGGTTCCGATTGATTTCGCTTCAAGTTCTCCATCAGCTACGGTGGGGGAAGAAGCCATGAAAATGATTTTTATAAGTTTTGGGAGAGAAGAAGGATATGATTATACTTTTACTGTTGTTTTGTAAACTTGTTTATATAATATCACATAACTCTATCTACCAAATCATATTCACATTTCTCTTTTGGAATACGTTTTATTTCTCTTAATATTCACATTTATCTTTTGGAATACTTTTTATTTCTCTTATTATTCACATTTCTCTTTTGGAATACTTTTTATTTCTCTTAATATTCACATTTCTCTTTTGGAATATCTTTTATTAAGTTTTTAATCTAAAAACTCAAGATTGTCAATTTACTTTATTGAACATGATGTAAAAATGCAACAAACTTAATTGATAAAATAAAAATATTACCAAATCAATATAGGTGAAATCATGAATATATGAAAATCATTATATTTTACTAAATTATGTATCATATTTATTGAATTCATGATTATACATTAAGTATAATGTATGTGCATGATTCATTGTCATATATTTTTTAGTTAAATGATAATTGTAGAATAAATTAAGCAATTCAATGATTCATTGTAAACATAAAATCATTATTCATAATACTTATTTTTTCTTAATAATCAAATATTATTACTTGTTTATTTACTAAAAATATTCAATGTGTGATGGTAAGAGAATAAATTATATAAGCAACATATTAAATATCTTTAAACCATATCTAAAAATGCTTCTCATTTCAAATGTGTCACAAAATCAATAATGATTAGTGACAAACTAAATATGTGGAAACATTATGTGTGTACAAAAGAGATCATTCTACATGCATCTATTAAGATTTCTTGTGGTTGCAACACTACAACTTTTGAATGCAATTAGAAAAATTAAAGATGAACTTCAACTATATTTAAATTTTACTAATAATAAAAAAACACAATAGAATGACATTTCACTAAATAGACTTAGATATGTTTGTGCTTTATATATTACTTAATTTTGTATCATATTTATTGAATTTTATTATACATGAAGTACAATATATCTGTATGACTCGTTATAATATATTTTTTAGTTAAATGATTAATCGTAAAATAAATAAAAACAATTCAGATTCATTGTAAACAAAAATTCATTATACATAATATTCATTTTTTCGTAATAATAAAATATTATTCATTGCTTATTTACTAAAGTATTCAATATGTGATGGTAAGAGAACAAACTATATAAACAATATAAGAAATTTCTTGAAACGATATCCAAAAATGACTTCTCATCTAAAAGTCTCAAAATACAAAAGAGACCATTCCACATGCACACAAAAAAAAACTTTTTGTCGTGGCAACACTAAAACTTTTGAATGCAATTAGAAAAATTTGAGATGAGTTTAAACTAGATGTAATTTTTACAACAAACAAAATATATTGGAATCATATTTCACTAAATATTTTTAAATATAATTATACTTTTGTATATTATTAATTTATAATATTAATGGAATTATATATTGATATATGGTTCTTTTGGAAACATATTATTGAAACAAGTGATTTTTTCAATTGACCTAAGTTGGGACCGGTACTTTAAATAGATTATTAATGAAACGGGTATTAATTTAATGAGATTTACATTTATATTCATACAAATTAGAATGGGATAAATCAAGAATAAATAATTTAGAAGAGCATTTTTTTATCAGTTAAATAAAAAATCCAACTCTTAAGGATCAAAAGTTGATAATCATGATCTATATTTTTGGTTATCGATTTAGCATATTTATAACATTGACAAATCAATCGATAATACATAAGTTCAAACTTAACCAACCAATAAGCACCTAGAACCACTAGGTCACACCCTAGAATTCAAACTTATTGTAATTGTCATTTTACCCGTTTTACGTTTATTAAAAAGGTAATATTCGAAAATAGTCTCTTTACTTTCACGGGATAATATTAAGATCTGTGTACACTCTACACTCCCTGAGATCACCTTGTGAGATTTTAATAGGTGTGTTATTGTTGTATTTATCAGTTTCAAAACTTTTACTCGATTTCATAATTACTTGTTTATATGTAAAAAATCAGTTTCAATATCGAAAGTAATTTTCAACACATACCAATCATGTTTAAGTAGCTAACCTATACGTGCTCTTACACTATTGGCGTGCTTTATTAATTGATTTCTCTCACTGTGTTTGTTATATTAACTGGAATACAATTAAATGTGGATTAATGTCGAAAAAACTCAACTCCCACTAACAAATATGATCTCATATCTAGAAGACTCAAATTCAAAATTATCGGATTAAAAATAAAGCAATACTTACTGCTCCATCATAACTCTTACTAGTACACAATTAACATATCATTTGTAAGATAAGTCAAATTTATTCATAACTCAAGAGAAACATTTTATTTTTGATAAGACAACATTTATTCAAAGTTCGCCATATTAATTATTGTAATTTTTTAATTTTCAATGCCGGAAGTTTAAACTGTAGTCCACGAGACACATTCATTATTTTGTCTGTGTCCCGATAGCGGCGGAAGTCGGAGCAGGGTTTTACCTTGTGCGCATCCCGATAGCAGCGGATGGATAGTCTCGATTTGCAGGCTTAGCCATGCTTGCTTAAGTTGTACCTAAAAACCATAACCCAATAGCTATATTAGTAGGATTGGCCATTCATGCTTAAATTGTTCCCCAAAGCCCTTACACAATACCCTAGATCCACCGACTTGGCCATTCATGCTTAAATTATTCTCGGAAACCCTTATCCAATACCCTAGATCCACTGACTTGACTATTCAATGTTCAATTGTTCCTCAATTCCCTTACCCGATACCCTAGATCCACCGGTTTGGACATGCGTACTTAAATTGTTCTCGAAAACCCTAACCTCATACCCTAGATCCGCCTCTTCCCTCAAGTATGATGGCCAAGCGACTTTGTAGATCTGAATAAACTGCAGTTCTTTCATATTGTGGTAAGATTTTTACTAGCTTAGTAGGTGAAGTTTATTGGTGATCCGACTTCTCTATTTCGCTAGAAAAGGGGCATCAAGTAGCCATGGAAGCATTCAAAATCTGAAGGCATCTGATCAAACCCAGGTTTCTCCTAAACCACATGTTAGTTACAACTATGTTCCCTAGCATGGGTCGACATCTAAAAATATCGGAACTCTGGCAGAAACTTTTTCCATACTAACTAACTAATCAAAATTATGGGCCTAAGTATGAACAATATGTGAAAACTAGAATATTCTCTAGCTCAAGTTTTAAGTTTCTGGTTTTCACATGTTGTTTGATACTAGGGCCCATTGTTTTCATGAGCTGGTTGGTGTAGAAAAATCTTAGTTTGAGTGCCGATACTTTTAAATGTAGGCCGATACTGGGGAATAAAGTTGTAACTAACGGGTATTTAAGGAGAAAAATGCTTAAGTTTTATATATATTTGAAAATTCCATAAATTAAGCTGTAAGAAAATATAGATATCTAGTAATCTTAAAGCAACAAGCAAAGTGAAACCATGCACTCACAAAGAAGATTAGTTTTTCATCAAACTTGAAATGTAAATTTAGTGAGGATTTGCTTAAAAGGAAAAAAGTGTGCTATTAAACTATACAAGAACATTCACCAAAGGAGATATTATATCACAATTTATAAGTAGAGCAAGACTAAAAATGGAAAAACTGGATTTTGGACTTGCCCCTTGCTACGTGTCCATTGGACCCATTGCCTGCCCACCACCCGTGGAAGCAAGCTCCCTTTGTTGGAAATTTAGGGGAAGAATGCACAGAGGAATTTAACATGAAAAATAAGTGGTCTAAGAAGACGCCATTCATAACTCCCAACAAATATAAATGGTTCACAAAACAGTATTCATAGTTAAAACCTTTAATATAAGATTAACTTGGACATTTTTGGTGATCTCAAATGACCGATTGTGATAACTTATTCATCATGCTACTAATGTCACAATGATTAGAATCAATTCAAAAATAACAAAATATAGTGCTAAAACTTTGGAATGTAAAGAAAGATTGATAGAAGCTGTAGGCTGATCATTCTACACTATGATTGATTAGCAAAAATATATGTAATAGAAAACTTATTTGACAAAAATGTTCAACTATATTGTCCACATCTAATTAAAAATCAAATGAACAACATAGAATTCTAGAAAATTTTGAGATTTGTATTCAAGAATTTCCATTTAGGAAGAAGACAGAGACATCCAATTAAAAAGTTTCATGTAATAAATAGCTATAAAACAACTTTCATTATGTGTTATAGCACGAACCTTGAAGAAAGGGGAGAATTGTACAAGTCTTATACTCCTATGTGTAACGAAGTTATTCTCCTTTTGTTTTTCACCGTGCTCATTTTTTCTTGTGCTTTCTTACTCTTTCTTTTTATCTCAGCTTGGAATTTGATGTAGGGCAAGTTCCTAACTTATAGTAGTGAGTATTGACTTTTATAATGTTATTTGGACTTATCAAGTTGAATTTGGTCTGATGCTAATTAAGAAATTGAATGTTATTTTTTGGATTCTCGTATTAAAGGATGGTGAATTATAGTAGTACATAGTTCAAAAATGTCTAATGCAATACTCCTTCAATGAGAACAGAGTTTGTAATATTAGTTCAAAAAAAATCATAAAATCAAACAATGAGAGAGATTTCGAAATTAATAGAAATTGTAGTACTTGGTGCACTACTGGTCCTTCAGCATCAACATTGCCATGGAAAACCACATATGCAATATCGGCAATGTAAAAATTGTATCAGAGAGAAGCTTTGGTTTATCCTTTCACCAGATTGTCACAATAGAGTAGTCTTTATCTTACCAATTAAGGACACTCACATTAGGCCTCTCTTTTTCATTCAATCCTTCACCAGCAGCACGTTCATAATCTTGGTATGCAAACATTAGTTGGTGATTGTCTTCTCTCGATATATGAGAGACCCTTGGAATTCCTTAATTCATCGCTACCTCTAAGTATATTTCACAATAGTTGCTTCATCATAGACAATTTTTTTCGGATCATTAACTGTACCTCCCGTTTCCTCACCTAGCTATTGTTACGCATTATGAGCCGACACATTAGCATTAACCACATTGCATTTGAGATTCGTGAGGACATTGCTCACCTGAGACAATAACCCCAGTCTATCACTCGAGTTATTGACTCAGGCACGATCATTAGTTGTTTTAGAGATTTTCTTGGTATGCTATAAAAAGAAGTAAGACTATTCAAAATATGACAACTTGGACACACTGTCAAACACCTTGAATGTATACTCAGACAAGTTTGATTTTGTACATCATCCAGCTAAAGCAGACAAAAGGTTTCTAGTGACCCGAGAACATGTTGAGTTTTACCTTTAGCTTGTCCACTCTTGTGCTTTCTTTAAGTTGACATAATTACAACCCTACTTTACGTCTAAATATTACAACTTCTTAATGTCGCAATTATAGTATAATAGGAATAGCCACGATACATTATATCATATTTTAAACATTTCTAAATATGAAAAACGTAATTCCACGAAACTGAAGATCATGATAAGTGTGCTTTTTTCCATATACTTTTTGTTTATTTATTTGCAACTTTAAAGCTCATCCTTTACTCTATTTTTTCACATAAAATGAAACTGTAGAAACTTTGTATTAAAGAAACTAACAACTGTTAGTTTTAGCAAGAGCCTAATAAAATGGAATAACATGTGTTTTGTAGTAACAATAAATAAATAAATAAATAAATAAATAAATATATATATATATATATATATATATATATATATATATATATATGCTCACTTGTATTAGTTATCATATGCAAATGAATTTTGTTAAGAGCTTAGAATCATTAATCAGAGTGGCGCATGAATTTTCTCAAGATCTCATCACAAAATTATACAAAAAACGTCTCAAAAAGCAGAGAATGCACAATAAAAGAGGCAGAAACAAAATACCCAACAGATTGTGACTATCAATAACGTAAACTTTCCAAAGAAAAAAAAGGATAGAAGTGAGAAGAATAAGAAGGGGAACAAAATCCTACCAAAAAAAATCTAATAAATAACACTGAAGAACTGAATTTGAGATTGAATGATAAACATTGAAGAGAAAAAACAGATGAAAAAAAAACGTTAAAAAGGCTTACCAATTCTAGGACTCGGAAGAGAAAGTAATAGAAAATGAAACTATCAAAGAGAAGAGATGATTTCAGTTCTTAAACATGTATATAAAAGCACTATGGCTAGTAAAATTGGGCCAGACAGAGCAAAACATTAAAGCATTCACGGTACACTTTAGAATGCTTTTTGTACTACTATAGGATGCCATGTTCGTCCCTCTCTTACTAGCTTATATTTAAGGGTAATGTATTCATCTCATTATTGTTATTATTCGTTAGTACAATTTTCACTGGCTTGAAAGAATTTAATACACTTTGTTCTATCAAATGCTTCCATACCTTATTGATTCCCGTTGAATAAGATTAAAATTCAAATTAACATCTTGAATTCATTATTGAATACCAAAAGTACATAACTTGGACATTTTAGTTTTTAAAGTGGGGGACGACTATAGCCGATGCCATACTACAACTGCATTTAAGAGAGAAAAGCAATGATTTATCGGAATAGAAATATTGTAAAGGCAAAACACTGCTTCATCAAAATTTAAAGAAATTTTTTTTTCAAGCCAAAATATGATTCTAATGTTTTAAAAGTCTGCATCTCAATAAGTGAGTGCTTTTGTTTAAATAGTTGTGCAACTGCGTTTGTCACTTGTTCCCTGTATTTTAAAAAAACTCTTTGAGTCATGCCATATTAATGTTCCCCACTTTACTTCAGTCTCTTTGAATCCCGACCTTCTGATGTCCTCCCAGACCTCTTTTTACCAGATATATCATGCAGGAAGTTACAAGAGAAGCCTTTATTGCATCCCTTACGTTTATTAAAGAAAATACAACGTGTCAAGCTGCACGGAATTGGATTTTGTAAGACATCATTAACCATCGACTCAGTTTTTTCTCCACATTGCTTGATAAGGGAATTGCAGTAATTGTTGATATCCTTGTGACTAGTCATCAAGGAGGAAGGCCCAACATTTGGTGAAAGAGTCAACTTAGGCTGCAAGGTGGTATGACCATATCTGGAAACCAACTTAGAAATTTCTCCTCTTGCATTGTAAGGTACTCCATATTTGCTAATGAGTTTCTTGATATTTTTGAGATCAAGCTCTAAAGTGGAATATGTTATTGACTTATTCTCTCTGATGTTAGGCTTAGTCATTTTCAAGGGCACAGATTTTACAGATCCTGCATGGGCAGCATTGAGAGAAACAACATTGGTAGCCATGCCACGTTCATTTATCAAGTTTAGGAGAAGCCTCACCAATAAGTTGGCATCAATCAGATTACCCTGCTCTTGAAGAGCAGCTACAGCTGTGGCTACAAGAACTGTCAGATCATGAGTTGGTTCTTCTTCTTCTATAGAAATGGTTCTGACTACTGGAGTTTGACTATCATCATATCCTTGTTCCAGGTCAGACAAGTTATAAGTACTGTTAAATAAAAAAAGAAAAATACTCACAGATTAAAACCAAGTAAAATTAAGACAATGAAAGCAACAAAACATTAAAAAAAATAATCTAAAAATTACTTACTTTGGAGGAACTGCAAACTTGTTAGGGAAAACCGCCTCAATCACCCACCTTTTCCTATACTCCTGCTTACTGGCTTCTAACTCTCTTTATCAGCAACCACTAACCATTTCTCATTCAATTGGGACTACAGATAACAACAATTAATGGGGTTATCAAAATAATGCGTATAGAAGCTATTCAAATAAAGGTAATTTCTATCATCTCCACTTAAGATTACCTTGGGAGGGCATTTCCATATAGCCAAAGATTTGGAAGAATGTCTCTCTTCTGACTTCTTCAAACAATCTCTTCTTTCAGATGATGATCCATTGATGCTTTGATATGTATGTTGTTGAGACTTGCTCCCAACTTCTGATGGGCAATCCTCTTATCGATAATGTTTTACCTGTTGAGTGAAAAATTATACAAACTCGTTAAGGAGAAATTTGAAAAAAAAAATCCCTGATGGTCTGTGTAAGAAAATTACATCCCCTTTTTCAAATTTTTGGTGGGACAAACAAAGGAGAAAAAAAAAGATACATCATGAGAAATGGGATAGATTATGATCCTAGATCAAGTTAGAGATCTAAAAACTTTAAATATGGCTCTATTATCTAAGCAAGCTTTGCGACTTCTAATAGCAAGAGTTCAAAAATCAAATATTTTCCAAATTCAACCTTTCTTAAAGCTTCAACATCATCTTCAGGTTCTTGGATATGGAAAGGACGTTTGACTAAAATATTAAGATGGAGGATTTCTTATTGAAAAAATATTAATGTTTGGATTGACCCACGGATACCAAATAATAATGGCTTCATCCCTAAGAGTATCCATGGGCATAGAAATTTAGATTTAGTAGTGTTTGATTCAATTGATAAGAACATGAACTCATGGGAAATACAAGAGCTAAATCCATTGTTTGAAGTAGAAGATGTTAGTGTTATATTGTCTATCCCAATTTGTATTGCAGGTTCTAACGATAGGTTAATATGGAAATATGCAAAAATAGGAAACAATGAAGTTAAGTCAAGTTACTACCTCGCAAAGGATTTGATCGGTAAGACATTGACAAACTCGAAATCTCAAGTGAGTTATCACTCTTTTCCAAAATGCTTTTCGGACTTCTCGTGGAAGTTGGGAGTTAAAAAGCTTAAACACTTTTTAAGAAAATGTGTACTTGACTCTTTACCCATCCATAGTAATTTAGCAAAAAGACTTACAAAATGTAGATGAGACTTGTAGGATTTGTGTTGGGGAAGTCATGCCTGCTGAAGCAATTACTATTGGGAAAGCTCTTGAATATCCTATCAGTAAGGGATGAAAGAGAGTGAAGATTTTATCACATCGTCGAAGGAAATCTCTTTGGAGAATATTTTACCGATTTGGATCATCCAGGATGCGAACGATATTGGGATGAAAGAGAGTGAAGATTTTATCAGAACGTCGAAGGAAATCTCTTTGGAGAATATTTTACCGATTTGGATCATCCAGGATGCGAAAGATATGTTTAAACTATGTATTCCGTTGATGCAATAATAAAAGGGGTTTTGTTTCGCGGAAAAAAAAAACAACTAACCCTTTTGAAGAGGGATTAGAATAAGGATTAAAAAAGACTATTTCATAAATAATGATATCTCAAAGGTCTAAGTTGAGTAATTTTATTGATACAATACAAAATCCAATGACTTTACTATATATATTCCAAAAGTTGAGTGATCTTTAGAAATATCATCTCTTTGAGACAAATATTTGAAAGTTAATTATTTTAAGTATTAAATCTTCATTTGACATATGCTTTTATAACTTGAGTAAAAAAGAATTACATTTGATTCTATCAAAATGAGTTGGATTTGTTATGAACGCCATGATTTACTATTAGTAGCTACTAGGCCATAAATTTGTTTTTGACATATTTAAATATTTTGGGAGTTAATTATGTTTATGTAGATTGACTTCAGATAAATTTTGATTGGCATCTTGAAACTACACTTGTCGGTGTATACGTCGACTCTACCTATTAGGGTTGAGTCAATTCGTGCAATAGTACGCGGAGATGACTTGAACATGAGCAAGTAGGTTCTATGATGTTTGTCACAAAGTTAATCACCTATTGGCCTTAGATATTGTGTTGGTGATAGTATATTACTCCCCAATAAAGGTACAAAAGATTTGAAAACGTTTAGATGATTCTTATGATTAAATTCAATTGAAATGGGATTTAATGGTTTTCTTTAAATTATCTTGTGAATGGAATTGAAAGTATATAAGGTTGATTTAAATCAAATTTACACTAGATCCTCCGCAACTCAAATGTAAAATAAATTATTATGTGACATTTAATGCATTTTGTTCTACGTCAAAGAATACTTGCATTGATTTCCTAACAAAGTTGGTTGACACATTTATTTTTCTTATGAAATTATTTATGTATAGTTTTAAATTTGAGAACACTTGATGATTAATTTGAAAATGTATCAAAAAATTCAAATGGTTTTCGAGGTCGAGTCAAATGTGCGATCGAGGTGTAGATTTGATTAGCTCATGTAGTCGAATGCTAGTCACGTGAATTTAGGGCGTATTAAGTACTCTTTCGACCAATGAGTCATCCAAATTTTCTTTTTGTATAGGAATTAAGAGTCACATATAGTTATCTCAAAGGGCATTACCTCTTTCCCGGTATGTTTCAAATCTTATCAAAATCCTTTTGTCCTTCTTGCCTTTCACATTTCAGGAAAGCTTATTTGAGCAGAGAATTATGGCTTCCCTTAGCACAATGAGGGCTACGGTGTGGAATTGTCGAGGCCTGGCAGGATCCTTGACAGTTTCCTTTTTGAAGGAGATAATAGGTCTTCACTCTCCAAGTATGATTTTCTTAAGTGAAACAAAAAAAGTAGAGAAAGCACGGTTAAAAGGGTACAAAGACAAGCAAATATGGTGCACGCTGTAACTGTGGAGCGGATGGGTTATTAGGAGGTCTAGCTTTATTTTGGAATGACGCTATCCAGGTATGTGAATCACATTCTTCTCCTTTTATATCAAAACTTTGTTACAAGATGGCTCAGGTGATTGCAAATATTGGTGTTTATTTATGTATCTAAGTACAGATAGAGTCACTTGTAGATATCATATGAAAGAGTTAGTTTTAAAAAATGCATAAGAGAATTTAATAATATTGTTGATGGATCGGAAAATCAAGGAAGATGGAGTAGAGATACTTGGACTTTACAGACTTCAAGAATTTTATCTGGAACTTAGGTGCAATTGACTTAGGTTATATAGGGTATAATCTAGGAAAGGCTAGATTGTGTCTTAGTCTCTCCTAATTGAAAAATCAAATTCGAGAATGCGAATGTGCAACATATTGAAACTGACGCATCGGATCATTCTTCCTTGATGTTGTCTTCAGAAGCAGAACCAATTAGGAAGAAAAAATGATTTTACTTTGATTGAAGGTGGATCGAGAGTTAAGGAGTTCAGAATATTATTTCAAAAGCTTGGTCGTATGATTTTAATGGCTTTGAGCAATCTCGAGTTAGCTTTAGAATCATACATAGTCGTAGAGCTTTGGAGGCTTGGCTTGGGGAGGTGATGGTAATGCAATAAGGAGAATTATTGACATTAAGGGGAATATTACAGCCCTTAGGAACAACACTAGTAATTTTGACTGGAGTAAATTAAGGTTATTGAAAAGGGAACTAATCCAAGCCTATAACGATGAAGAAAAATTTTGGAAAAAGAAGTCTAGAGCTTTATGGTTGCTGGATAAAAATACTTCAATACTTTCACATGGCAACCCATCAGACATCTGATGGGAGGTGGCTGGTAGACCAAACTGATATAATCCAAGAAGTTGAGCAATATTATAATAGTTTGTTCTCAGTGGAAATAAAATCTTAAACAATTAATTTTGACAGCCATACTTGTTGAAATTACTATCTACAAAAATCGGAAAATTGGTAGGAACCAATGTAAAAATTGGTATCCACATTTGTGGAAGTAGGTAGTCAAAGTTTGGTATAAGTTTGGTAGAGTTTGGCAGCCAATTATTTTGTGGAAATTGTCTACCACATTATTTCATTGATGATGTAATCAGGTCTTCAAAAAAACTATATAATAGAGAAGTAATTGAACACTTGAAGACGCACCAAAATAGAGAAGCAATAGAGAATAGAGAGAGTACTCCACAAACTACTTCTTTGTTTGTGAGAAAATAGTGTGGAAGTAATATTAGTGTGTGTTGTAAGAAATAAAAGAGTGTTGAGTAGTAGTCTTTTGATACTACCAAGTTTTTCATCAATATTATTGTATTACTTATTCGGGTATCATATTTACCCATTTCAATATTTGGTGTCGTTGTTACTCTCTTCCTATTGCTATTTAGTTTGGACATTATCCTGGGTGTGATTATCATTTTGTCCAACAACGTGGTATCAGAGCCATGAGAATAATATTCCATAGTCCTTTCAGTACCCCCTTCTCACAAAAGAAAATAATGGAAAATGGTGTCTACGAATGAAAGTCATTCTTTGCTCTCAAGATGTTTGGGATATTGTAGACAAAGGGTATACAAAACACGCAAATGAGGAAAGTTTTCCCTCAAATGAAAAGGATCTCTTGTTGAAGACAAGAAAGAAAGATCAACAGGTCCTCACTCTTATCCATCAGTGTTTGGATTTATTACAATTGGAGGGGTAAGTGGTTTAGGAATCATGTTATAGTGCTGGAGATCTAGCATATCTTGGTATGATGTTGTAGAGGATGCAACCACCTAAAAAGAAGTGTGGGAGATTTTACAAAATTCTCTCCAAGGATTTGGTAAAGTAAAGTAGGTAAAACTTCAAACTCTAACGGTTAACTTTAAAGTTTTAAAAATAATAGATTCGAATCCAGTTTGGATTTCTGCTAAAGATGGATGGTTGTTGTAAATTAACTAAGAAGATATGGGGAGGAAGTAGATGATGTGCACGCGGTAGAAAAGATCCTTCTTTCTTTAAAACCTAAATTTGATTATCCGGTGTGTGTTATTGAGGAGTATAAAGATCTAGACTCTATGACGGTAGAACAATTGAAAGGTTCTATTCTAGCCTATGAAGAGAAAATAAAAAGGAGAAAACAAAAGACACTAGAGCGAATTCTTAAAACTCATATATCCTTCAAAGGATTTGAAGATGAGAAAAGTTACAAAGAAAATGGACAATGGCAAGGCCGTGGAGCCTATCAAGGTACATAGAGGAGGCAGAGTACATGGAGCCTATCAAGGTACAAATTAAATGAGGTATGACAAATCTTAAATTGAGTGTTATCACTGTCATAAAATAGGAAATTACCCTTGGGAATGTTGGAGTAATGTTGAAGAGAAAGTTAATCTTGTTGACAACAACAAAGATGAAGATGAGTCAACATTCTTATTAACACTCAAAGAAGAAAATAAAGATGATTGCAGCTCATGGTATCTTGACAATGGAGCAAGAAATCATATGTGTGGCCACAAAGATGAATTTGTGGAGATAAAGAAGACCGTGAAAGGTAATGTGTCTTTTGGAAATACCTCAATGATCCAAATTGAAGGGATAGGTATGATTCTGATATCCTGTAAAGATGGTGGTCATAAATTGATTACCAATGTTTATTATGTGCCAAAATTGAAAAGTAATATTTTGAGTTTGGGTTAACTTCTTGAAAAAGGATATGATATTCATATGAAAAAATATGCATCTTTGGTTAAGATATTCAACTAACAACTTAATTGTTAAAGTTCATATGGCAAAGAATAGGTTGTTTCCTTTGAATCTTCAAACTATCGATGTAATGTGCAGGATGACTCCTGGTGTTGGCATATGAGATTTGGGCACTTGAACTTTAAGCGCTCAAATCAATGGGATACAAGAACATGGTTGATGGGATACTGTCAATCAACCATCCTAATCAATTGTGTGAAGCTTGTCTTCTTGGAAAACATGAAAGGAAGGAGAGTACATCAAGAACAAGTAAGGCACTTCAACTTGTACACACTGATGTGTGTGGTCCAATCGGTCCACTTCTTTAGGTACAAAAAATACTTCTTGCTCTTTATTGATGATTTAAGTAGAAAGACTTGGGCTTGGAGATAAATCTTAAGATTTTGTTTCCATTAAAAATTTCAAAGAACATGTAGAAAAATAAAGTTGCTATGAAATAAAAGAATTAAGGTTTGATAGAGGAGGCGAGTTCACTTCAAAAGAATTTAATGACTTTTGTCAATCTCGTGGAATTCATAGCCCTCTAACGGTACCTTACTCGCCCCAAAAAAATGGAGTTGCAGAAAGAAAGAATAGAACAATTCTTAATATTGCTAGATGTATGTTGAAAGCGAAACATCTAACAAAAGAATTTTGGGCCGAGGCTGTTTCTTTTGCAATTTATTTGAGAAACAGGTCTCCAACAAGAAATGTACGAGATCAAACACCTCAAGAAGCATGGAGCGGAAGAAAGCCAAGTGTTAAGCACTTGAGAATCTTTGGGAGCATAGCCTATGCTCATGTTCCACATCAAGGGAGAGTTAAACTTGACGATCGAAGTGTCAAGTATGTGTTTATTGGCTATGATGCAAGTTCAAAAGGCTACAAATTGTACAATCCTAGTCATAACAAGTTGGTGGTGAGTCGTGATGTTGAATTTGATTAAGAAGCATCATGGAACTAGGAGGCTCCGAAATAAAAAAACATATGATTTTCTTTTATATTCGAAGATGAAGAAGAACATCAGACCATGGCACCTGCATAGGATGCAACCCCGCCTCCTTCACCAGCAAATGTTGCATCTCCATCTTCTAAAGAGAGTTCAAGTGAAAGACCACATAGGATAAGGAGCATTCAAGAACTCTATGATGACACAGAAGAAATTACTAATTTTGATTTTTTGTGTTGTCTCTTTACTGATAGTGAACAATGAATTTTGATGAAGTAGTTACTAACAAAAGGTGGAGACAAGTAATCGAGGAGAAGATCCAGTCAATAGAAAAGAACAACACTTGGGAGTTAACAACTCCTCCCAAGGACCATAGAGCAATTGGAGTCAAATGGGTATACAAGACGGAAAAAAAATGCCCATGGAGAAGTAGAAAGACACAAGGCAAGACTTGTGGCTAAAGGCTACAAACAAAGGCATGGCATTGACTATGAGGAAGTCTATGCGCATGTTGCCCACATGGAGACAATCCGTCTATTGTTCTATTTAGTGGCGCAAATAAAGTAGAAGATCCATCAACTAGATGTCAAATCGGTATTCTTGAATGGATATCTTGAAGAAGAAGTATATGTTGAGAAACCATTGGGTTTTGTGGTTAAAAACCATGAAGATAAGGTGTTGAGGTTGAAGAAAGCCTTATATGGGTTGAAGCAAGCTCCACGAGCTTGGAATAGTTGCATTGACAAATACTTTCAAGACAACGGGTTTACTCTTTGTCTCCATGAATATGCTCTTTACATGAAGTTCATACTAATGGAGATATTCTTCTTGTTTTTCTTTATGTTGATGATCTCATTCTAACGGGTAACAACCCAGTTTTGTTTGAAGCTTTCAAGAAAACTAAGTCCCTTGAGTTTGAGATGACGGAAATAGGGATCATTTCATATTACTTAGGCCTAGAAGTGAAGCAAATGGAGGAAGGCCACTTCATATCTCAAGAAAGTTATATAAAGGAGATTTTTGAAGAAGTTCAACATGTTTTATTGCAACCCTGTGAACACCCTAATGAAAAGTGGAACAAAATTATCAAAGTTTGATGATGGAGAAAAAGTTGATTCCACTTTGTTCAAAAGTCTCGTTGGAAGTCTGAGGTACTTGACATGTACGAGACCAGATATACTCTTTGCACTCTGAGTAGTAAGTCAATTCATGGAAGCTCCTACCTCCACTCACTTGAAGGTCGCTAAAAGAATTCTTAGCTACCTAAAAAGTACAATCGACCTTGGGCTATTTTATTCTTCTTCTGACAATTTTAATCTTGTGGGATATTATGATAGAGACTATGCATTAGACGTTTTTTATACAAAAAGCACATCGGGTTTTGTGTTTTCTTGGTTGGTTGTGTTATTTCTTGGAGTTAAAGGAAACAATCAATTGTTACTCTCTTGACTTGTGAAGCTAAATCTGTGGCAGCGACATCATATACCTGTCATGCTATTTGGTTGAGAAGATTGTTGAAGGAACTCAATTTGCCATAAATTGATGCCACAATGATTTGTGTTGATAATAAATCTGCGCAAGCACTAGCAATGAATCTAGTGTATCATGATTGAAGCAAGCACATAGACACAAGGTATCACTTTATTGGAGAATGCATTTCGAAGAAAGAGTTAGAGCTCAAGTATGTGAAATCTCATGATCAAGTTGCGGACTCAAGTTTGAAGATTCTCAGAGATTGAGATTAAGCCTTGGAGTAAATAAGAACAATCAAAATTAAGGGAGAGATTTGTGGAAATAAAATCTTGCCAACAATTAACTTGCAGTCATACTTGTTGAAATTACTATCGACAAATGTGAAATTTGGTAGCCACATTTGCGGAAGTAGGTAGTCAAAGTATTATATTAGTTTTGTAGAGTTTGGCTGCCAATTTTTTTGTGGAAATTGGCTACCACATTATGTCATTAATTATGTAATCAAGTCTTCAAAAAAACTCTATAAATAGAGTAGTAATTGAACACTTGAAGACACACCAAAATAGAGAAGCAACAGAGAGTAGAGAGAGTAATCCACAAACTACTTCTTTGTTTGTGAGAAAATAGCGTGGAAGTAATATTATTGTGAGTTGTAAGAAATAAAAGAGTGTTGAGCAGTAGCCTTTTGACACTACAAAGCTTTTCATCAATATTATTGTATTACTTATTAAGATATCGTATTTACCCATTTTAATATTTGGTGTCGTTGTTACTCTCTTCTTATTGCTATTTAATTTGGACATTATCCTGGGTATGATTATCAATTTGTCCACATTCTCTACATCTAACCCGACAGACTTGGACTATATTTTGAATCACGTTAAAGTGATTGTTAGTGATTCTATAAATCAGAGTTTAATTAAGGAAGTTGATGATAAGGAAATAAAAATGTGGTGTTTGTGATGCATCCTCTTGAAGCACCTGGTCGAGAGCCTATGACAAAGTAAATAAAAATTACGGTGTTTAAAAGACAAACGCAAGTGTAGACAAAAATATATGGTTACTATTGTAGGAGTTTATTTTTGTTGTATATTTGTAGAAGAGTCCTCCATCGGTTACGAGTTTATGTAGCAATTAGTTTCCTTAAGTTTAGCTAGGTTGTTGTTATTGGTTGTATTTAACGCTTCAATGCTGAAATAATAAAATCCTGTTTTGACTATTTTTGTCTATCTGATTTTATATGGTATCAGAGTCTCTCGCCTCTTATGAGTCAGATCCTTTCTTTTTTTTTCTCGTCCTAACTATGAAGGCATCTCAAGGAATAACTCCTCCTCTTGTTATTACTGCTGGTGATGCTACTGCCACCAACAATAGTGCTTCGGCTTCTTCACCTATAATTCATGTGGTACAATTCAATCCCACATCTCAGTTACCTATCAAACTACAAAGTAACCTCAACTTCTCAACTTGGAAAGCACAACTTGTGATGCTACTCAATGGCCATCAACTCATGGTGTTGGGTTTTAAAGGTGTTAATGGAAAATGAAGAGTTGCGACTTTTATATAAAGTTATAACTTTTATGAAAGGTTGTGACTTTTATGAAAAGTTTTGACTTATATGAAAAGCTGCGACTTTTATGAAAAGTTGTGACTTTTATGACAAGTAGTGACTTTTAAGAAAGATGACGACCTCTCTGAAAGATTGTGACTTTTCCAAATATTTGAGACCATTCCGATAAGGCACAATAAGAATATTTTCGCACAACCATTTGTTTTCTATAAATTGAGGGATTTCCTCTCATTTTCAAAATAGAATTTATGTTCTTCTTCTACTACTAAATTTAGTATTTTATGTCACGCCCCGAGCTACCCCCGAGACGTGGACACGGAACCTAGGAACACAAGTTATCCCAAGATAACCCTGCTGGCATGATCATGAGCATACTAAAGATAATAAATTGTTGCGCAAGCTAAATCATACTTAAAATGAAAATATGGGGAATACCCATATTCTATAAATGGGATATTTGAAAATAATGAGTTTAATACAAAAGAAATATTAACTCAATACTAAGTTGAATCTAACTATGTCCGAAAATAACCTCTAAACTAGACTAGAAATACTGGGACAAGCCCCAGCTAAATCTAGCAAAAACTGAAACTAAATGACTAATGATTGAAATGAAACTCATGAATGTTGTCCTCAGAGATTGAGGGCTCACCACTGAATCTGCTGAACTGGAGATCGGAAAATCGATCTATGCGTTATCTGGATGCTGAGAACCTCAACCTACATCACGAGAAGATGTAGCACACGTATACGTCAGTACTTGAAAGGTACTGAGCATGTAGTATAGAGTAAAAGTGAAATAAAACATAACTGAACAAGCACAAAACAAGTATAATAATCTGAACATGATGTGCTGATTTCTGAGCTAACTATATGCAATGACCAATTTATAACATGCTGAAACTGAATACTGAATATACTGATAAATGGTCAATGCAGAGAGTCTGACTGAACTGTGGGAGCTACTAATAACCGATAATGAAAGCACATGAGTTAAATGTGGAGTCCAATTTATATGCCCCATCGAGAGGACCCAATATACCCTGCCAAAGGTATAAAGGCATGGTGGCATGATCACTAAACTGATTGTCACAGAGGGGACTTACAACCTACTTGGCTAGTAGTTCTGGGACTATTGGGTACGCTAAACCCTAGTCCAACTCGGTATTATGCTACTCCCAATAAATTCTGTAAATTTACTGATTATATCTAAATTTCTGTAAATACTAGTTAGCTCAAAACTAAACATGCAAACTGAGAATACAACAATTAATTTGGTAATCATGCATTTATAACTGAGGTATGTATATCTGAAGTGTCTGAAATATATGACCTAGCATGTGTAATTCAAGAACTAAAGAAATACAAAGCTAGGGTTCTGAAATTTATGCAATAAACTGAATAAAAATATGATAATCTGATTTGGAACATAAAACTAATAAATTCATAAAGTTCTATAAAAGTTCTAGAAACCCTAGGTTTAATCATGACTAGAGAATCAAGAATCTGACTAAATACTAGGGACCTAATCGGTGAAAGGAACCCACTAGTGAAATCCCACATACGTAGTGATGAAATCCACGAAACAATACTTATGTTTTGGGGCTGGAACTGCTGAAGCTTGTGGCGTTCTTGAACTAGGGTTCTTGAGCTTTTTTTCTCCTCTCTTGCTTCTAATTTTCTAAATTTTGATTTAATGATTTGACTTGGATATGTTTTAATTATGTTTCTAGGATTAAACTGACTAAAATCTAATGATTTAGGGTCAAAATGATGTAACTTAGGGTTTAAACGGAGTGGGAAAGGTCAAAAAGACCCCTGGGAAGGTTGCTGTCGGGCCTCAAGACGGCCAGGACTGACGGTCCGTCGTGCGCCTGACGCCCCATCGTTGGGTCCGTCGTGAGGGCCTGTTCGACATGACAGGGCTTTACTAAAATAAGCATAACTTTTTACTCTGAGGTATGATTTTATAAAGGTCGGTGTCTATGGAAAGATAATTCAATTATCTATCTGTGGGTGGGTGGGTCATGGGAGACCAAATTAATTTTGTGCTAAGAGTTATGATCATTTTAAGTTGACCCAACTACATTTTCCTTTAACTGGCTGCAAATTTTCCCCCTAAGGTCAGACCTACGGACCGTAGGTCCACCTACGAACCATGCTAGCATCCATAGCTCTTGTCACAGAGTGGTTGAAGGGATTCTTGATCGACGGTCACGGACCACGGACCGTCGTTTAACCTACAGACCATAAATCCGCTTGTCGTCCAAGACTTAACCAATTTTTCTAGGCTGAAGTTATTGGGAGTTTATGATCCCATCGACGGTTGTGCAGGACAGACCGTGGTTCAGACTACGGTATGTCGATGCCACCGTTGGTAGCACCTGCAGATTTTTCTGAAAAACTAATTTTGGGTCTGTTTTGGCTACAGGGTGTTACATTCTAAGTGTACTTTACTGTTGTTGAGTGACTCGTTGACACTAGAGTTTTGGGTATCAATACATTGATAATTGAGATCATTCTATCCTGGAAGGACATATTCCAAAAACATACCTCGGATACTAGAGGGGAATAATTTTTCTCAATGGGACACTGTGCAATCAGTGGACTTGATCTTCTTTCTATTTTTCCAGATTCTGGTATGTGTTACAATTTTTAGATTTGTGAATTAATTTCTGTTTTTCTATTCTTTTGTTCTTCTCTTGTCCATTAAACTATGATAACTTATGTTTCTGCAGAGTTTGTTGGATGCAGTAAGATTCTTTAGACAAAGAATAACAACACTTCCTCTTTAAGAAAAATATTTCGTATTTCTAATATGTTTCTAATTCTAGATTCGCCACTAGTTTTAATTTTCTAGTCGTGAAAATGTTCTTAAACTTTGTTTTCTTACAAAGTTATTCAAAGTTTTGTTCTAAGTATGTTAGGAATACAAGATGAACTACACATGGGACATCTTGAAGGATCAAACTCGGTACCACTAATGATTGTTACACGAGATAACCTTACGATTTGAGAACCCGGATACCAAATCTGGTTCTCTCAGGACCAACTAATCCAACAAGCAATGATGGCATCTCTCGATCCCACCATTGTGCCGACTGTTGCCACAGCTCCATCTTCTAAGACAGCCTAGGAACTTCTTCATGTGGCTTACGCAAATAAGAGCCACACTCGCATTTTTAGCATATGTGACCAGCTGCAAAATAAGAAAGCCTCTCAATCGGTTACAGAATAATTTAAACTATAGTTATGATACGTAAATAGGTAAACTATAGTTAAGCAGACTTATTATGTTTCCTATTGTAGCTCTTTGTGAAATTTTCCCTAGATAATATAAAAGAAACGGTTCAGTCAAAACATGAAAAAAGTGACAACAATCAATTCAAACAAAAATAAATAGAATCAATGACATTACATAACTTTCAACCATCGAGTTTACTATGAATAAAGCCTAAAAGTTCATTATTTTGGCTTAGAAAGAAGAGAGTTGTCATATACATGAAACCGATAAGATAAATATATTCACCTTGACATTATTACTTTCATAAGTAAATTATAAATAAATTTTGATGAAACACGTATAAGATCTTTAAAATTGTTTATAAAAATAATATATTATGTATATATAATAATAAAATATACGTGTATATTGTCGGTTCGGTTATTTCTTCGGATTTTTTTAACAAAATTATAATCAACTCAAATAATATCAATTTTTATAAATCTAAAAAAAACCAAATAAAATCAATTTATTTAATCGATTTGATTAGATTTAAATCGATTTTTATTCCAATTATAAATACCCTTAATAACCATTAAAAAATTACCAATCAAATTTTTTTTATCAAGAATTGAACCTAAGAACATAAGACTGTTGATTACTTCCTTGATTATAGTTAGATATGTAAAAATTGAATCAACTAAAAAAATTTTGAAGTAAAAATTTATTGGTAGTGAATTATTAGGCTAACAGTTTTTAAATGGCTTCGTAAGTTTTTTTTTTGGAAAAAATGTCTAATTAGATTTACAGTTATATGATATCTACTAATTCAATTTAATCATTTAAATAAAATTTTATTAATGGAAAAAAATATATCGTCAAGTTATTGTAAATGGTACGAAGATAATCTCCGTCATACTTTTGGGATATTGGTGTCCCTACCGTCTAAAAACTAGAGCATATATGTCATTCACTCTAGCGGAAGACTAAATACGGACACATGGTGCAATCTTATCCGTTGATCCATAAATGTCGGATCGGTGAAGAAGATGATGACACGTGTATGCCCATTAGTATAAAGGGTATATGTGTTGTAGTTTTTGGACGACAATGACACCAATATCCCAAAAGTATAACAGAGGACATCTGCATATAATTTATGATAGTTCGAGAATATATTTATTTGTTTTCCATTTATAAATTATTTATCAGATGAATTCAGATACATTAAAATACATCACTTCTTAAAATAGCCTAAAGTAAAATTTTCCCCACATAATTATCTCCCTAAAATGAAGTCCTCTCACTTAAATATTCTCCTAAAATAGAGATTAACAGCTAATTCTTTTCCTAAAATGGAGTCTTACTCACTTTATTATCTTCCTAATTTATTCTTATTTCGATAAAAAAGAGTCCATCGTCTTAATTATTTTCCTAAAACAGAGTCCTACCACTTAAATATTTCCCTAAAATAGAGTTTTACATACTTAATTATCTCCTTAGTTTATTGTTTTCACTCCAAATCAGCTCAATGTTTCTCCTAATTTTTCACATCCCATGTCCCGAATCCAATATAGGAGTGTTCAATTATCTCTTCCCATGTTCGGACTCCAATGTGTGAAATTCAAACTGGAAAAATGTTATTAGTTTATTATTGTTGGGTTAATGGGTTAATGATTTTATAAAAAAGAATTATCAAATTATCAGTTCAATTTTGATATTTTTTATTAGTTTATTGGGTGATCATAACTTATTAAGACTATAAAAAATTACTATTTTATGTCTACATAAATTTAAAATATTAATGTCAATATCTTAAATGATATTGTTTTTTTTCTTTAGCCTACAATTCACACTTCATAGTGAATTTGAGTTCACAACCTTGCATTACACAAATGAAAAAGGGATAAAATATACCCCCGAACTATCATAAATGGTATGCATATACCCTCCATGATACTTTTGGGACATTGGTGCTCATCCCGTCAAAAAACTAGAGCATATATGTGATTCACTCTAGCAGATGACTAAATTTGGACACGTGGCACAATCTTATCCGTCAATGTGCTATTTAATAAATGTCGGGTCAGTGGATAAGATTACGACACATGTATGTTTGTTAGTATAAAGGTTATATATGCTCTAATTTTGAATGGTAGGGCACCAATATCAAAAAAATATGATAAAGGGTATATGCATACCATTTACAATGGTTCAGAGGTATATTTGTTCTTTTTCCCTTATACAAAAGGTCAAAACCTAAAGTAAGAACTTTATTCCTTTTAATTTTTCTTATGTTATACTAGTATAGTAATATTTATGGTAGTTATTACTATTCTATTTTATGACTGTTTGTAAAGCTATATTGTTGTTTTGTCGTGTCAAATTGTTGGAGAAAATATATTTGTTCTATAAACATTTTTTTATTGGTAAAGTAAAAATCAAACTATTAAGAATCAAAATCAATAAATCAAAAACTTATAAAAAATATCTTATTATTTTAATAATAAGTTTATGGTAAAATGAAACGCCAGTTGTATAACTCAAACTCTCAATAAAAAAGTTTGTACCAAAAATGTCCTTCTATCAGTACTTTGATCCACAAATGTCCTTAATTTTATTTAATGGGTCAATAATACTCATTTTACAAATAAAATATATTATGTCTTTTTTAATACATTCTTTACCTAACAATATCTTTTAAATTAGAAACAGTATCTTACTTCAGTTCAAATAAAAATAAAAAATGAAAATATTTCTTATGATGAATATATATGCTATGACCTTATATATAAGAATAAATAACAAAGAGTCTATTTGGATGGGAGCTCTAAAGCTTGCCAACATATAAATAAAATTATATGATGCATATTATTTTGAATACGATCTATAATGGTATATATAGTTCATTCTATTTGTATTCAAACCAAACGATTCCTTCATTTATTTCATCATCCCATGCATCAATGATCAAAGTCCAGTTGCCTAACATAAATGAACTACATTTTAAACTACACTCTGCTTGACTACCTTATTCGCCCTGCCATTCACGCTCTTCCCAGGGCTACCTCGTTTCTTTTTCTGCTGAATTGAACCCACATTGCCCTATTCAAGAACATGAGTAACAGCAGATAAGTAATCGGAATTATCAACCTGATTAGCCACCAAATCGGTAGGGAACCCGAATAGTTGTTTAATAACCTCAACGACTTTAGAATTCTATGTGTTATTATTGTTAAGAGATGGAGGGTGAGGGGTACGGGTACAGCTGGTGGAGGAAGCAGGAGGAGCATAAGGGATACGTGAATAAGTTTGTTTGCGTGACGCAGCAGATTCATTGAAAACAGAACGGTCAATTTTAGGGATAATGAAATTGTCA
Organism: Solanum lycopersicum; assembly: GCF_036512215.1. NCBI lineage: Eukaryota > Viridiplantae > Streptophyta > Magnoliopsida > Solanales > Solanaceae > Solanum > Solanum lycopersicum. The sequence goes on along the minus strand of NC_090801.1, from coordinate 48,106,863 downwards.
TCTCGACAAAGATTGTAATTAGTGGTGGAACAGAAGGAGAGGGAGTAAAGTTCAGATTGATAAATGAGGCGCAGATCAACGGTCGGACTAATTTCGCTTCAAGTTTTCCGTCAGCTACGGTGGGGGAAGAAGCCATGAAAATGATTTGTATAAGTTTTGGGAGAGAAGAAGGATTTGATTTTACTTTTACTGTTGTTTGGTTTTGTAAACTATTTTATATAATATCACATAACTCTATCTACCAAATCATATTCACATTTCTCTTTTGGAATACTTTTTATTTCTCTTAATATTCACATTTCTCTTTTGGAATATCTTTTATTAAGTTTTGAATCTAAAAATTCAAGATTGTCAATTTACTTTATTGAACATGATGTAAAATGCAAAAAATTAATTGGTAAAATAAAAATCTTACCAAATTAATATAGGTGAGATCATGAATATATGATAATCATTATATTTTACTAAATTATGTATCATATTTATTGAATTCATGATTATATATTAAGTATAATGTATGTGCATGATTCATTGTTATATATTTTTTAGTTAAATGATAATTGTTAAATTAATTAAGCAATTCAATGATTCATTGTAAACATAAATTCATTATACATAATATTTATTTTTTTCTTAAAAATCAAATATTATTCCTTGTTTATTTACTAAAAACATTCAATTTGTGATGGTAAGAGAATAAACTATATTAAACAATATAAGAAATTTCTCTAAACGATATCCAAAAATGACTTCTCATTTAAAAGTCTCAAAATACAAAAGAGACCATTCTACATGCACAAAAAAATTTTGTAGTCGTGGCAACCTATAACTTTTGAATGCAATAAGAAAAATTAGAGTTGAGTATAAACTAGATGTAATTTTTACAAAAAACAAAACATAATAGAATCATATTTTACTAAATAGTTTTAAATATACTTGTACTTTTGAAAATTATATATTTATAATATTAATGGAACCATATATTGATATATTGTTCTTTTGGAAATATATAAGTGAAATGAGTGATTTTTTCAGTTGACCTAAGTCGAGACCGATACCTTAGAGAGCTTATTAATGTAACGAGTATTAATTTAATGCGATTTAACTTTATATTTATACAAATGAGATTGGGATAAAGCAAGAATAAATAATTTAGAAGAGCAACTTTTTTATCGGTGAAATAAAAAATCAAACTGTTAAGGACCAAAAATTGATAACAGTGATCTATTTTTTTTGGTTATTGATTTAGCATATCGATAATATTGACAAATCGAATCAATACATAAATTTAAACTTAACCAACCAATAAGCACCTAGAACTACTAGGTCACACCCTAGAATTCAAACTTATTGTAATTGTCATTTTACCCTTTTTACGTTTATAAAAAAATAATATTCGAGAACAGTCTCTTTACTTTTAAGAGATACTGATAAGGTTTGTATACACTCTACACTCCCCAAAATCAACTTGTGAGATTTTAATAGGTGTGTTATTTTTGTGTTTATCAATTCCAAAACTTTTACTCAAAGTCATAATTAATTGTTTAAGTAAAAATCAGTTTCAATATCGAAAAATATTTTTCAACACTCAACGCATACCAATTATGTTTAAGTGGCTAACCTATACGTGCTCTTACACTATAAGCGCGTGCTTTATTAATTGATTTCTCTCCTTGTGTTCGTTATATTCATTGGAATACAACCAAATGTGGATAAACGTCGGAAAAATTAAACTCCCATTAACAAAATATGATATCATACCCCGAACACTCAAATTCAAAATTGTTGATCAATAATAAAGGACTACTTACTGCTCGATCATAACTCGTATTAGTAAACAAGTATCATATCACTTCTAAGATTAGTCAAATTTATTCATAACTCAAGAGAAACATTTTATTTTTTGATAAGATAACATTTATTGAAAGTTCGCCACATTAATTGTTGTGATTTTTTAATTTTCAAGGTCGGAAGTCAAAATTGTAGTCCACTGGACACATTCATTATCTTGTGTTCATCCCGATAGCGCCGGATGGCGGAGCGGGGTTTTACCTTGTGTGCATCCTGATAGCGGGGGATGGACAACCTCGATCTGCAGGCTTAGCATGCATGCTTAAATTGTACCCAAAAACCGTAACCCAATAGCTCTATTCACCGATTTGGCCAGTTATGCTTAAATTGTTCCTGAAAACGTTATCCAATACCCTAGATCCACCGACTTGGCCATTCATGCTTAAATTGTTCCTGAAAAACCCTTATCAAATACCATACATCCACCGACTTGGACATTCATGGTTAAACTGTTCCTGAATTCCCTTACCCGATACCCTAGATCTGCCAGCTTGGCCATGCGTACTTAAATTGTTCTCAAAAACCCTAACCCGATACCCTAGATCCGCCGCTCCCCTCAAGTATGATGGCCAAGCGACTTTACAGATCTGAATCAACTGCAGTTCTTGCCTATTGTGGTAAGTTATTTACTAGCTTCGTGGTTGAAGTTTATCGGTGATCCGACTTCTCTATTTCGCCAGAAAAGGGGCATCAAGTATCCATAGAAGCATTCAAAATCTGAAGGTATCTGAGCAAACTCAAGTTTCTCCTAAACCACATGTTAGTTACAACTTTGTTCCCTCTGGCTGAAATTTTTCCAGACAAGCCAACTAATAAAAATTATGGGCCTAAGTATGAACAATATGTCAAAACAAGAAGCTCAAGTCTTAAGTTTCTGGTTTAAACATGTTGTTTGGTACTTGGGCCCATGGTTTTCATGAGTTGGTTCGTCTAGAAAAATCTCAATTTGAGTGCCGATACTTTTAAATATAGGCTGATACCGAGGGATAAAGCTGCAACTAATAGGTAGTTAATGAGAAACTTGGGTTTGTTTAGATCCCTTCAGATTTTGACATCTTAAATGATATCGTGGAGTAGATTGCACATTATCGAACAATATGTGAAAACAAGAATAGTCCCCAGCTCAAGTGTCAAGTTTTGGAATTAAGAATTTTGTAGGAAATTGTTGCAAGCCATTATATGTAACATTTCTCACTTGTAAAGGTACTAGATGGGCATTGCACGGGCCCAACGTTATATATTTATACACAAGCTATTTTAGCAGCATATAAAGGATTTTTCATATAGTTACAAATTGATTATAGAAATAAAATAGCTTCCCTTCAGGCTAAAATAACTTTTTGTATATAACCTTTAATTTGATGAGGTGCCACCTGAATGAAGCAGTCCATAGAATACCATTGTTGGGTCATTATTGCAGCACTTTGTTACAATAGATTCTTAGTATCTTCATGGTAAGAACTTCACTAAGCACATTCATCTTTCCTCCAAATTGAAAAGGGGTCACCTACAATGGAAGACAAAGTATGTGCTTTTGGACAAATTCATATATCACGAAGAACTTAAAAGTTACAGTAAGAATATTTTATTTTTCCTAAGCAATGAAAATAAGACAATATATGGTCTATTTGAGTCTCTTCTTTAAGAATATATGAACTCTCTATTTCAAATGAGGACATATCAAATACACAAGAGTAGAGAAAATATTGTTTACAATCAACATCGTTCTACATAATCTTAAATGATAAGCAAATTAAATACCTGAAACATATAATATGACATAATGTAAGATTACGTGTTTTATATCTCTCACTAATGAATAGTTTTCTATACTTTTCCTTTACCGCATCTGAAACTCCAGTCATAGTCCCTTTATTTTTCCCAACATTGTAAGCCGAATTCATGGATGAGCATTTCACATTATTAGGGACTTTAAATGTCAATCCGAGCCTACATCATTACGGGAAGAATTAAGTACACTAAGTGGAACAAAAATTCTAAAGCTCTACATATATTTGAAAAGTAAATAAATTAAGTTGTAAGCAAATATAGATATCTAGTGAGCTTAAAGCAATTAGCAAAGTGAAATCATGCACTCACAGAGAAGATTAGTTTTTTTTATCAAACTTGAAATATAAATTTAGTGAGAATTTTCTTAAAAGGAAAAAAGTGTGCTATTAAACTATTCAAGAACATTCACCAAAGGATATACCATATCACAATTAAAAGGAGAGCAAGAATGAAAATGGAAAATTTTGATTTTGGACTTGCCCCTGGATACGTGTCCTTTGGACCCTTCGCTTGCCTTCCACCCATGGAAGAAAGATAGACCCCTATGTTGGAAAGTTGGGGGAAAATGCACAGAGGAATTTACCATGAAAAATAAGTGGTCTAATGAGACGCCCATCATAACTCCCAACAAATATTAACGGTTCATAAAACAATATTTATAGTTAAAAAACTTCAATATAAGATTAACTTGGACATTGTTCGTTATCTCAAATGACCAATTGTGATAACTTATTCACCGGGCTACTAATGTCACAATGATTAAAATCAGTTCATAAATAATAAAATATATTCCTAAACCTTTGGAATGTAAAGAAAGCTTAAACAGAAGTTGTAGGATAATCATTGTACACTATGATTAATTAGCAAAAAGATATATAACAGAAAACTTGTTTGACAGAAATGTTCAACTATATTGTCCATATATAATTAAAAATCAAATAAACAACAAAGACTTCTAGAAAATTTTGAGATTTGTATTCAAGAGATTCCATTCATGAAGAAAGGGGAGAATTGTACAAGTCTTATACTCCTATGTGTAACGAAGTTATTCTCCTTTTGTTTTTCACCGTGCTCATTTTACTTTCTTACTCCTCCTTTTCATCTCAACTTGGAACTTGATTTAATGCAAGTTCCTAATCTATAGTAGTGAATAATGACTTTTCTAATGTGGTTTGGACTTATTAAGTTGAATTTGGTCTAATGCTAATTATGAAATTGGTATGTGATTTTTCGGATTCTCATATTACAGGATGGTAAATTCTAGTATTAAATATGTACACCACCAGCGTAGCTAAGACAACTTCATTAACTAACATAGACAAGGTAAAACATATAAGTTTTACAACTATTAGTTTCGCCTTTTTGTACACTAAAAAGATACCTAGAGTTGAATTTATGTCAAATAGTGGATCTAAAAAGATTTAGAAAGAAAATCATTAGTGATACCTCAAATACCTTTCTTTCAATTGTTGCTTTAAGACATCGAATCACTCTTTTTTGGTTCTATGTCTGATTTTACCAAGGAATCATCTATATGTCTAATGCAATACTCCTTCAATGAGAACAGAATTTGTAATATTAGTTCACAAATTTTCAAAAAAAATTAAACCATGAAAGAGATTTCGAAATAAATAGAAAATTGTAGTACCTGATGCACTACTGGTCCTTCAGCATCAACATTGCCATGGGAAACTACATATGCAAGATCGGCAATGTAAAAATTGTATCAAAGAAAGGCTTTGGTCTATCCTTTCACCGGATTGTCACAATAGAGTAGTCTTTATCTTAGCAATTAAGGACATTCACATTAGGCCTCACTTTTTCATTCAATCCTTCACCAGAAGCACGTCCATAATCTTGGTATTCAAACATTAGTTGGTGATTGTCTTTTGTATATGAGAGACCCTTGGAATTCCTTAATTTATCTCTACATCTAAGTATATTTTACAATAGTTGCTTCATCATAGACAACCTTTTTGAATCGTTAACTGTACCGCCCGTTTCCTCACCTAGTTGTTGTTGGGCGTTATGAGCCCACACATTAGCATTAACCACATTGCATTTGAGATTCGTGAGGACAGTGCTCACCTGAGACAATAGCCCCAGTCTATCACTCAGGCTATTGACTCAGGCACAATCATTATTTGTTTTAGAAAGTTTGTTGGTATGATATAAAAGGAGTAAGACTATTTCAAATAAGATAACTTGGACACATCGTCAACACCTTGAATGTATACTCAGACAAGTTTAATTTTGTGCATCATCTAGCTCAAGCAGACAAAAGGTTTCTAGTGATCCCGAGAACATGTTGAGTACCTTCAGCTTGTCCACTCTTGTGCTTTCTTTAAGTTGACATAATTACACCCCTGCTTTATGTCCAAATATTACAACTTCTTAATTCCGCGATTATAGGATAATAGGAATGCCCACGATACATTATATCGTATTTGGAAACATTTCTAAATATGCAAATGTAATTCCAGTAAATTAAAGATCATGATAAGTGTGCATTTTTTCATATACTTCTTTTATTTATTTGAAACGTGCAAGCAAACGGATATTGGAATTCACTCATCAAGGCAAATAGAAAATCACTTATAAACTGACAAACCTCACTAATCATAACAACGCTACATAGAGTCCTCGTAGCCTCTCATAATTCTCAACAAATAATACAAAAAGATGAAATATCAAATTTGAATATAATCAAATGATATCATGAGGTTAAAGCTAAAGTTGTTTCAGGTTATCTAACAGAAGGTGCATATAAATTTACCTGTATATCTGGAACGTTGAGGCAACAATAAAATTTGAATAACTAACATACCATCTTTGCTAGTTCATCCATATAGTTCCTATTGATGGTTCTCACTACCTAGTAACTTTATTGCTTGCACTTTTCAAAAATGTCTACGGGTGCCTTATTGAATTCTTCAAAGGTAATGTATTATTGAAGAATTAGACACAGATGTTGTAAAGTCCTGTATTCAAATTAGCAAACCAGAATAATAAAAGATGAAAAGAAAAAACACAAAGAACTATCAAGTCCACATAATCTACTATGTATCCTTAATACCCTCAAGTACCCGAGGATATAGATTAATTCCTCCCAAGATAAGACAGATTAATCATTATAGAAGTATCTGTACCTCAAACTTCAATAATTTAAACAAACTCAAAATGACAACAACGAATCACATACAGATAGGATCGATCGATTTTATTTTGTAAGAAATGTATGCATAAGAAGGGAAGAATTTGATGCTGAAAAATGAGAGACAACCTCTCTAGTTATAGCCAACAAAGGGTAAAGTTCACAACTCTTAGGAAAAAAAGACAACCTTCTAGAAAGGTCACAACACTTTGTCAAAGGCACAACTTTTAAAATGGTCATAATCCTTTAGAAAGGACACAATCTTTCATAAAGGTCACAAACCTCTATAAAAGCGACAACCCTTCAGGAGAGTCACAACCCTTCATTTCCTGTTTGTATCTTTAAAACCCAACAAACCCCCACATGAATAGGGAATGACTATTTTTAAAAAACATATACATGAAAAACTGTGTGATTCGTAAGTAAGGGTTATTCACATTTGGATAAGTACGTTTCCCTTAAACTTTTCGTATCAAACATTTATCGGATATACTTGATCAATCAGTAGATTTGATATCTTTGAACCGTCGATCTTTGGTGTATACCTACATAACATAAGTCACACAATCAACCCTTGAACTGTTTTTAGTTCTCATTATTTTGTTTGTTTCAGCCATGAAGACATCACGGTTAATAAGTGCTTAGAGAACTGGCCTTACCGAATTCTCCTTGAAGCGACTTATACTTCACACTTATATAGGTGATTTCTAAATGTGTTATCCCGTAGATACACCATTTGATATACCCTGTATCAAACTTAGAAACCATTGAAAAGTCATAATGTCTTTATCCTTGTTACTGAACATTGTCTTATCATGAGAATGGACCATAAAAAAAATATTTTGACAATGTTGAACCGTCATTAATGGCTTTGTTTGATCTCCTTGAACCTAGATCTTGGTATCTCCAGTCTTCTAGGTAGAATTACCGCCACAATGACTTGTTTTCGTCCATGGTAACATTCCCTTTAATAATCTATCAACTCTCTCTCTCTCTCTAGTTAGGCCTTTTATAAGTGGATCCGACACATTATCGTTTGACTTTACATAGTAAATTACGATAATTCGACTAGATAGTATTCTCTAACGATATTATGTCTACGTTATATATGACGATACCTTCTGTTATCATAATGATCCACAGCCAAACTATTGTAAATTATCTCTAATATTGTATGCATACTTGAGCTAAAGGTTTGGACAAAAAAATTTTAAGAAATTTCGAAGTCATTCAACTTCTTCACCAGTCTTATCTAGAGTGACAAAATCAGATTTCACAGTAGAGCGAGCGATATATTTCTCTTTGATAGATTTGCAAGAGACTTCTCCTCCACCAAGAGTAAATACATATCCGCTTGTGGATTTTATTTCATTTGACTTGGTTATTCCATTTGCATCACTATATTCTTCCAATGTTATTAAGATACTTGTTATATTGCAAAGCAATAGTTTGTAAAGTATGTTTTTAAATACTCAAAACTCTTTTCATTGTCATCCATTGAGTTTGATTGAGATTACTTGTGAACCGACTCAGTATACTAGTAACACATACTATATCTGAACGAGTACACTTTATGATATATATCATACTTCTCAATAATCTAGCATAATCCAATTGTGAGTCACCTTTTCCTTCATTCTTTTTAAGTACAAAGCTCACATTTATTGGAGTCAAGTCAATATTGAAACTCAACTACTTGAACTTTTCAAGTACCTTTACAATCACATCAGTAACTTTAATTTCTTTCATATCGAAGTTACTTTCTATCATATGCTTAGTAGCATTTATGCCAGATATGTCTCTTTTGATGGTCAACATGTCATCAACACAAAAATAAATAATGACCTTGTGATTTGGAATATCATTAATGTTAAACATTTATCACATTCATTAATCTAGAATTCATTTGTTAATATAGTTTGGTCAAACTTCACATGTCATTATTTGGGCGCTTATTTTTAGTCCATAAAGTAACTTAACAAGTTTACTTATTCTTTTTAGCATGAACCAATAAGTCCTCACATTTGTTCCATGTAAATTTCTTCCTCCAAAAAATATTTTTACATCCATTTTGACAAATTTGCAACTAGCGCAATTAACATCTGAATTGATGTAATCCTAGTTAGAGGCTATTATATGCCAAAAAATCAAGGATTTGTCATTGTCTAAAGCCTATGACAGCAAGTCTTGCTTTGTATTTATCAATAGTTTCATCATTTTTTTTCCTTTTGTAGATCCACTGTGAACCTAAAAGTTTATTTCCTGAAGGAAGATCAACCAACTCTCAAGTATGGTTACTTAAGATTTTGTCTATCTTACTATTGACAGACTCTTTTCAAAAAGGATGAGACCACAAAAGACATATCTTTTTCGACTATATGAACTCAATTTCAAGAAGAAATATTACAAAATAAAACTCGGAGAAAGTATCTTGTCCATTGACATTTACTCCGCCTCTGAATCTCCTTATTAAGTACATTCTCCTTTGGTTCTTTGCAAGGTCGTTTAGACCCTTTACATGACTATCCGGTGGTTAGGACTTATGAACCATAAATCAACATGCTTTACAATTTGTAGCATATTCAATGAACATACAATCCACAATCTTAGGTCATATTTTGACTTGTTTAAGAATAGTTCCGTCATTTTCATTTCTCATGTGGATAAATTGTATTGAAAATTGTTCGATCACTACCTTTCAAGATTCATTGCTTGTACATACTCTAAGGGACGACAAATAATTTTCTATCAGGATACAACAAAGTATGATAAAACTTTTTTGTTGCTCCCTTTCTTAACAAACAAAAGTTTTCTATTTGTTGCTCCCTTTATTAATAGATAAAACTTTTTGTTTCTCACTTTCTGAACATAAAAAAAAAAGTATTTGTTGTTCTCTTTTGCTATAATGATAGATCCCCTCTCCACAAGTTTTATGGTAAAACCTGAACTTATAAGTAGGAGATTCTACATTTCCTTCAAAGTTTGGTTTTTTTTTTCTTGTCAACAATTTCATTAGATTGAGGTGAGTATGTGCAGTAATTTAATGGATGATTCCATTTCTTAAATATATTTATGCAAAAGAATATTCATATTCTCCACATCTACCACTTCTAATCATGACAATCTTTTTATCCAACTAATTTTCAACTTTAGTTTTAGATTACCTATATGTTTGTATTGTCCTTATCATTCAACAAATAAACATAACAATATATACTGCAATTGTCAATAAAATACATGAAGAATTTTGCCTCAATCATTTATGTCACAAACAATTTTCGTCAAGCAAGTAAGAACAAGCAAAACTATTAAGTTTGAAAAGACCGTTTGTGAGCTAACCTTTTCCCACAAATATTTTGTTCTTTACTTTTTTATAGATATAATTTTCTCAAATACTGACTTTGTTTTACAGTCAACACCTTGTCATATGTCCTTTTCAGAAGGACCTTTCAATAACATTCAATTTGTTATAGAATTGATCATGGTCATAGTCTCATTGGTCCAATAAAGGCAATATGACCCAAATGTTTGTTTTGCAACACAAACATAACATGTCACTTTTCACCAATGTTCATGTCCGTACAAAAAAAAATTAATAGACATATTTTTTCATGAAAAATCACAATATTTTAAGTGAAACTTTTTCATCAAAGAATACAATTCTGTTGAACGAGTAATATAATTTTGTGATTTTATACTAGTCATATCATATACTAGTAAACAGAGACTCACGATCTCAATATCAAATATACTCCAAGAATTTTGTGGGTCTAACATAAAACAAGAATGTCATCAAATTTCATACCTTGTACTTTCAAATATAAGTTAGATAGTAAGTCTAATTTTGTATTTATCACAAGTAAAGAAGCCCCACATTTTCAATATGTTCATAAAAATATTTTTCAAATACACATTGGCAACACGAAGCCTTCTTTTGGAAATTATATCCATAAAAACACCTATTATAGGCACAAAATCACTAATTTATGTCAGTAGTTTCTTTTTTTTTCCTTTATACTTAGTATTTAGAATACTAACAATAAAGATTCAATCTTTCTACAACTCGTTTCTAGTTTAATGGTGAAGCTTTTATATTCTTCTAATCGTTAACCGAATGAAACTCAAATTCTGATGAAGTTTTTATATCTTCTAATCAGTTTCAGATTCAGACAGAGTAATAAACCAAAAAGGTTTTAATCTCCAGAAACCACAAATACAACACTATTTTTAATTAATGATGAAGATTTTATCTTTTTCTAATCCTTTAGCCTTAATATTCCTGACGAAGATTTATACTCTTCAAGTCAGAATATTCATTTAAACATAGTATTTACTCCCACCGTTTCAAAAAGGATGGTCTAGCTTGACTTGGAACGGAGTTTAAGAAAATAAAGAATATTTTTTAATCTTGTGGTTCTAAATTAAAGTTATGTCAAATTTACCAAAATGCACTTTAATCTTGTAGTTTAAACATGTCACGTGGAAAGTTAAAGTTAAGTGTTGCCAAAATAGGAAAGGGGTCATTCTTTTTTAAACAAACTAAAAAGGAAATAGGGACATTCTTTTTTAAACGAATGGAGTAACAAATTGGTGAGGTTTCTATATTCTTAGAACCAATGCACAATATGATTTGTTCATGAAGTTCTTATATTCTTCATACCAACGGAGTAAACAAAAAACAGAAGATTTTAGTCTCCAAGACAATCAAATTTCACATGGAGTAGAAAACTACAAAAGTTTTTTCTCTCCACTAAACATAATAGATATTAATAATAATAAAGATATATTCTGAGATCATCACTTAATGACAACCTATCCTAACATTTATGAAATAAATCTCATAAGTTATAAAGGATAGAAAAATACAAATTAAGAGAAACAAAAATAGAACCTGATTTTTCTCTCATTGGGTCATTCTATCTGCCAACAATGATTCCATGCAAGTCACTTTTCTTGCAAATTATTTCTTTCTTTCTCAATTTTCATCATATTTCAATTTATTTGGAAGATATTGGATCTCAATGAGAAAATAAACTCATGTTCAAATATCGTAGGAACGACATATGTTCATTAAAGTGCTCATCTTAACTTTTATGCACAAAATAACTTTCTCACTGAAAAGAAAGCTGAAGGGGTGCAATGCATGAATGCACTTGGGCAGACAATAAGATTAATCTTACCCACTCAAGAAAAACTTACTACGATTATATACTCGAACATATTAAAGTAGTATTAATTCATCTCAAATCTCTTTTATCATATGATAAAATAATTTTCTTTTTCTTCTTCTTTTCAAAAAAAAATAGAAGTAATTTTCTTACCACAGAAAATACCATCAATTTATATTTCTTAAGCTTGTTAAGTCTTGTATTCAAATTAGCAAAGCAGAAGAAATAAAAGATGAAGAGAACAAACACAAAGAATTATCCAGTCCAGAGAATCCACTGTGTGTCCTTAAGAAATTTAATCCTCTCAAGTGCCCGAGGTTATAGATTAATTCCTCCCAGGATATCCCTCACCAGCATCATGTGACTCTTTACACTACTCTTTCCAACTCTAGAATCAATTACATGTTCCGACATGGCATCATTTCATTTCTTGAATCTTAACCATCCTTTAAAAATCTTTCTATATATCTTCACTTTGTCGTGTCTATCATATAGGTCCTACTAATATTTGGAGTTTTCTATTTATATGTATTTTGCATATTTAATTTTTAATTATAACATACAGTTTTGTGGTCAGTCTATGCTCCAGAAGAACATGTATAGGTCCTTTTTTCCAATTCCTCCCATCCCCCAAAAGTATCATCTTCAGTAATATATCAAGATTCACATTAATTAAGAAAAGCTAAAAAAATTAGAGGTGTCTATCATGAAGAAAAGAGGGTAAAAACAATAAAATCCAAAATAGATTGTGAGAAGCCCTGCTAGAGACGAAAATAGTGAGAGGAATATCGAGGGGAAAAAAACAAATTTGAAACATGCATGAGTAAATAAACCCCAAATAGAAACATGAAATTACAAATTTGACAATAAACTACTCAAAAAGCGGAGAATACACAATAAAAGAAGCAGAAACAGAATGCCCAACAGATTGTGACTATCAAAACCGTAAACTTGCCAAGGAAAAAAAAGGATATAACTGAGAAGAATAAGAAGGGGAAGGAACAGCAATTTTCAAGCATCTATGTGTATGAATCAAACCAAATTAGGAACATGCAAGAACAAAATCCTCCCAAAATAAAAAAAAATCTAATAGATAACACTGAAGAACTGAAAAAAGATATTCATTTGAGAGTGAATGATAAAAGTAGATATATTTATGATCATCACATAAAATAAACAAAACCCATTGAAGAGAAAAAACAGATGAAAAAAAAACATTTAAAAGGCTTACCAATTTCAGGACTCGGAAGAGAAAGTAATAGAAAATCAAACTATCAAAGGGAAGAGATGATTTCAGTTTCTTACACATGTATATAAAAGGGATTTCAGTTTCTTACACATGTATATAAAAGGACTATGGCTAGTAAAATTTGGTCCAGATGGAGCAAAATATTAAAGCATTCACGGTACACTTTAGAATGCTTTTTGTACTACTATGTGATGCCAAGTTCGTCTCTCTCTAACTCGCTTATATTTAAGGGTAATGTAATCATCTCATTATTGTTATTATTCGCTAGTACAATGTTCACTGGCTTGAAAAAATTTAATACACTTTGTTCTATCAAATGCTTCCATACCTTATTGATTCCTGTTATCATATTAAAATTAAAATTAACATCTTGAATTCATTATTGAATATCAACAGTACATAGTTTGGATGTTTTAGTTTTTAAAGTGGGAGACGGATATAGCCTATGCCATACTGCGATTGCAATTAAGAGAGCAAAACAATAATTTATCATAATAGAAAAATTGTCAAGGCAAAACAATGCTTCATCAAAATTCAAAGGAAAATTCCTTTCAAGACAAAATCTGATTCTAATGTTTTAAAAGTCTTCGTCTCAAGGAGTGAGTGCTTTTGTTTAAACATGTTGTGCGGAATTTGAGATAATACGAGAAAATATAAATGCGAAAAGTAAGACAACATATTTACGTGGTTCACCAATAAATTGGCTACGTCCACGGGGAAGAGAGGGAGCAGTTTTATTATGGAGAGGCAAAAACAGAATACAGAATAGGGTTTGCCATAGCGTCTATATATAGTGCTAAGCTACGCCCTAACAGGCTTGGGCCCAACATACAGAATTGACAGATAATTAAGGGCCCAATACAACAACATTGTATACCGTCCTTTCTGCTGTAACGGGTCCAATTCAAGGCATTCAACAAATCTCCACCTTGACTTGAATTCTCCGAACATATTCTTCAGAAGCACTATGATAGTGCCAGGCCTCCCCCCTCTTCCTCAGAATTGCCCCGCAGGGCAATTACCAGCTTCTGATGTTGATCAAGTCCAAACAGTGTTGAAACTTGCTCTGTGGAACCGGCTTTGTGAACATATCAGCAGGATTATCAGCAGTTCCTACTTTCTTAACCTTGATTCTCTTCTCACTTCTCAGAAAATGATACCTTAAGTCAATATGCTTGGTTCTCTCATGATGGACTTGATCCTTGGCTAGACAAATTACACTCAAACTGTCACAATAAACCGTAGCTTGATCATGATGCAGACCAAGATCACTAACCAGCCCTTTCAGCCAAATCCCTTCTTTTGCAGCCTCTGTCAAGGCCATGTACTCCGCTTCCGTAGTAGACAAAGTCACTGTAGGTTGCAAAGTTGCCTTCCAACTGACGACAGATCCTCCAAGGGTAAACACATAGCCAGTCATCGATCTTCTTGTGTCAACATCTCCAGCATAGTCAGAATCAAAATAGCCATTAACCAAGCACTGAGTATCACCTCCATAAATGAGACCAATGTCAGATGTACCTCTAAGGTACCGGAAAATTCTCTTCACAGCCTGCCAATGTTCTCTCCCTGGTTTTCCCATGAATCTGCTCACTACACTGACTGCATGTGCTAAATCTGGCCTTGTACAGACCATAGCATACATCAAACTTCCTACGGCACTGGCATAAGGGACTCGTGATATATACTCCTTCTCTTCTTCTGACTGTGGAGCAAACATGGCAGTGAGATGGATATTGGCAGCACTTGGGGTATCAATACGCTTAGATGAAGACATGCCAAACCACGCCAAGACCTTCTGAGTGTAGCTTCTCTGTGACAAGAAAATTTTCCTTCTCTCTCTGTCTCTAATGATCTCCATCCCTAGAATCTTCCGAGCGGCTCCCAGATCCTTCATCTCAAACTCAGCACTAAGTAAACCCTTCAGCTTCTGAATGTCATACTTCTTCTTTGAAGCTATCAGCATATCATCTACATAGAGCACCAGATAGTTGAATGAATCATCCTTGAGCCTATTTTAGTAGACACAACAATCATATGAGCTCCGAGTATAGCCCAACTTCACCATATAGCTGTCAAACTTTTTGTACCACTGCCTTGGAGACTGCTTAAGTCCATATAAGGACTTCATCAACTTGCAGACGTGATTTTCCTTCCCTGGAACTTGGAAACCATCCGGCTGAGTCATGTATATCTCTTCCTCCAACTCTCTATGTAGAAACGTTGTCTTCACATCAAGTTGTTCAAGCTCCAGATTCTGATGTGTAACTATCACTAGTAACACTCGGATGGAAGTATGTCTGACCACTGGTGAGAAGATCTCATTGTAGTCCACTCCCTCTCTTTGGTTGAAACCTCTAGCAACAACCCTGGCTTTATACTTGACTCCTTCTGCTGGTGATATACCTTCCTTCTTCTTGAAAACCCATTTGCAAGTAATAATCTTTCTCCCTGAAGGCTGTATGACCAGATCCCATGTCTGATTCTTGTGTAGGGACTCCATCTCATCTCCCATAGCAGCAAACCATTTTTCAGAATCAGGACTCAAAATGGCTTCTTTGTAAGTAGACGGCTCAGATATATCTACCTCTTCAGCAACCTGCAGTGCATAACCCACCATATCCTCAAAACCATACCTCGTAGGTGGCCGAACTCCAACCCTCCTTGGCCGATCTTGAGCTATACTCTGATGGATATCTGATGGCATAGATTCTGGAATATCAGTTTCTGTCTGTGGCTCTTGATCCTCCTCTTCAAGTTCTTTTAAATCGCTCTCGTTCTAAATGACTTGAAACTCCACCTGTTTATCAAGACTCCCAGTTTCTGACGTAGTTGTAGGCTTCACAATGGTTCTAAGCAGAGAACATTCATCAAAGACGACGTTCCTACTCATAATAACCCTCTTTTCTGCTGGAGACCAGATTCTGAAACCTTTCACTCCATCTCTGTAGCCCACAAATACTCTCTTTTTAGCTCTTGGTTCTAACTTACCTTCACTGACGTGATAGTAAGCCGTACAACCAAAAGCTTTCAGATTTGAATAATCAGCAGCTTTTCCTGACCACATCTCCATAGGTGTCTTGAACTGTATGCCTGTATGTGGTCCGCGGTTAATCAAGTAGCAAGCTGTACTAACCGCTTCTGCCCAGAATCTTCTATCTAGCCCAGCATTAGAGAGCATGCACCTTGCTCTCTCCAGAAGTGTTTGATTCATCCGCTCAGCTACACCGTTCTGCTGTGGTGTATATCTGACTGTATGATTTCGAGCCATCCCTTCATCCTTACAGAATTGATCAAATTTAGACCAGCAGAATTCCAGCCCATTATCAGTTCGCAACCTCTTGATCTTCTTCCCTGTTTGATTTTCCATCAAAATTTTCCACTCCTTGAACTTCTGGAAAGCTTCACCTTTATGTTTCATCATGTACACCCAAGTCATCCTTGAGTAGTCATCAATAATGGACACAAAAAATCTACAGCCTCCCAAAGACTCAACACGGCATGGACCCCAGCAATCAGAATGGATGTAATCAAGTGTGCCTTTTGTTCTGTGAATGGGCTTTGGAAACTTGTTGCGATGTAGTTTTCCAAAGACACAATGTTCACAAAACTCTAGGCTCTTAACCTTATGACCAGCAAGAAGATCCTACTTTGACAGAATTTGCATCCCTCTTTCACCCATATGACCAAGTCTCATGTGCCATAACTTAGTCATATCCTCCTGGTGAACTTCTGACGATGCAACATGGGCTGAACCTGTAACCGTGGAACCTTGTAGAAAATACAAAGTACCACGCATGACACCTTTCAGAATCAGATTTGAACCCTTCCAGACCCGCAAGACTCCATTTTTTCCCGACCAGCTGAATCCCTTGCTGTCCAAAGAACAGAGAGATATCAGATTTTTCGTCGTCAATGGAACATGTCTGACCTCGTTCAATGTGCAGAAGATACCGTCATGTGTCCTTATCTTGATCGAGCTTGTCCCAACCACCTTGCAGACAGAACTATTGACCATCGAGATGCTGCCTCCGTCTATCTGCTCATAAGTCGTGAACCACTCTCTCCTAGGACAGATGTGATAGGATGCCACAGAATCGAGAACACACACATCTGAATGATGAGTGTGCTCATCCGCAACTAGGGCAATGTCTTCTTCAGAATTTGTGCCTTCTTCAGCAATAGCAGCAGACACTGATTGTTTTTCCGATTGCTTCTTCTTCTTCGAACAATCAAATTTCCAATGTCCCTTCTCCTTGCAGTAATTACAAACATCATCCGGCTTTGCACCCTTCGACATTGGCTTATTTTTCATTCCGCCGTTTTCCCTTCCCTTTCCTCTACTGGTGAACAGACCGGAAGGCTGTATGTCCGTACTTGTGCCGTTAGCCTTATGTCCGTACTTCTTCCAGCGACACAGTATCTTTCCCAACAATGAATGATTGAACAAAATTCTCAAATGACATTGGGAGAGATACTAACAGAATCAGGGCAGCATCTTCATCCTCGATCTTCACATCGATATTACGCAGTTCTAATAACAAAGTATTCAATTGCTCTAAATGTTCCCTGAGTTGTGTACCTTCAGCCATTCGTAAACCGAATAGACATTGTTTCAGAAGCAGCTTGTTGGTTAGAGATTTTGTCATGTACAAACTCTCCAGCTTCAACCACGGACCAGCAGCAGTCTCTTCATCCGAGACCTCTGTGATGACTTCATCCGCGAGACACAGCATGATCGTCGAGTGCGCCTTTTCCTCCAGAATCGCCATCTCAGAAGTAACGACGGCGTTTTTGTCTTTCGACAACGGCACCCAAAAGCCTTGCTGTTTCAACAAAGCCCGCATCTTGATCTGCCATAAACTGAAACTGTTCCTCCCTGTGAATTTGTTGATTTTCACGTTCAAAGCAGAAATCTTGAATTCTCAGAGAACACCGATTAACCGAGAGGCTTTGATACCAATTTGTTGTGTGGAGTTCAAGATAATAAGAGAAAATATAAATGCGAAAAGCAAGACAACAGATTTACGTGGTTCACCAATAAATTGGCTACGTCCACGAGGAAGAGAGGGAACAGTTTTATTATGGAGAGGCAAAAACAGAATACAGAATAGGGTTTTCCATAGCGTCTATATATAGAACAGGCTTGGGCCCAACATACAGAATTGACAGATAATTAAGGGTCGAATACAACAACATTGTATACCGTCCTTTCTGTTGTAACGGGTCAGATTCAAGGCATTCAACAAAACAGCTGTGCAACTGCCTTTGTCACTTCTTCCCTATATTTAAAACAAAAAAAAGAACTTTTTGAGTCATGCCATATTAATGTTCCCGACTTTACTTCATTCTCTTCGAATCCCGAACTTCTGATGTCTTCTCAGACCTTTTTTTACCAGATATATCATGCAGGAAGTGACAAGAGGATCCTTTACGGCATCCCTTAGGTTTATTAAAGAAAACACAAGGTGTCAAGCTGCACGGAATTGGTTTTTGTAAGCTTTCATCAACCATAGACTCAGTTTTTTATCCACGTTGTTTGATCAGGGAATTGCAGTAATTGTTGATATCCTTGTGACTAGTCATCGAGGAGGAAGGGCCAACATTTGGTGAAAGAGACAACTTAGGCTGCAAGGTGGTAGGACCATATTTGGAAACCAACTCAGAAATTTCTCTTCCTGCATTGTCAAGTACTCTCTCTAATGTTTGCAGTTGAAGGGGCCCCTTGTTCATTAACAGATGTTTCAGGCTTAGTCATTGTCAAGGGTACGGATTTTACAGATCCTGCATGGGCAGCATTGAGAGAAACAGCATCGGTAGCCATGCTACGCTCATTCATCAGGTTGAGGAGAAGCCTAACCAATAAGTTGGCATCAATCAGACTACCTTTCTCTTGAAGAGCAGCTACAGTTGTGGCTACAAGAATTGTCAAATCATGAGTTGGTTCTTCTTCTATAGAAATAGTTCTGACTACTGGAGTTTGACTATCATCATAACCTTGTTCCAGGTCAGACATTTGTAAGGATTGTTAAATAAGAAAGAGAAATACTCACAAATTAAAACCAAGTAAAATTAAGACAATGAAAACAACAAAACATTAAAAAAATAATCCAAAAATTACTTACTTTGGAGGAAATGCAAACTTGTTATGGAAAACCGCCTCAATCACTGTCCTTTTCCTATTTACCTGCTTAATGGCTTCTTCACTCTCTTCACCATCAACCACTCGCCATTTCTTATTCAAATGGAACTACAAATAACAACAATTAATGGGGCTATCACAACAATGTGTACATAAACTATTCTAAAGGCAATTCCTATCATCTAAAATAAGATTACCTTGGGAGGGTATTTCCATATAGCCAAAGATTTGTAAGAAAGTCTCTCTTCTGACTTCTTCAAGCAATCTCTTCTTTCATATGATGATCCGTTGATGCTTTGATATGTATGTTGTTGAGATCTGCTCCCAACTTCTGATGGACAATCCTCTTTCTGATAATGTTTTACCTGTTGAGTGGTAAATTATACAAACTCGTTAAGGAGAAATTTGGGAAAAAACTAAGTCATATCAATGTTCTTGATAAGTAAAATTGAAAGCACGTCAATTTGACATGTCCTTGATACTACAAACTTAGAATATCTCCTTGGGAAATGAAATATACACAAATGTAACTCAAGCATTTAGGTGCCGCAATAGCTCAAGAACACTATACCTTTAGTTCGGGAAAACTCAGTAGGATTGAAAATAAAGGAAATAGGATATATCATTTTTTTCAGTTTAGTTTTAAGGATAAGGAAAGTATGGACAGCAAAAGATTAGGTACACCATGGTTATATGAAAGATACCTCCTTAATGTTCATCCTTGGAAACCACGATTGAAGAGAGATTCCATAGTGTTAATTGACTGCAATATGTGGCCAGTTCAAGTTTGGAACGTTCCCTTACACAGAATGTCAGAGGACGTTGGGCTCAAAATAGGGCAAACGTTGGGAGGAATGTTTGATATAATCCCTGGAAATGGGAGTAAGAAGGGACGATATACGAGACTTAAGGTCATGATGAATATCTCCAAGCCACTACTTAGAGGTAAATAATCAAATTAAGAGGGGACACTACATGGGTTGAACTACGATATGAGAATCTTTCTTATGTTTGTTTCTATTGCGGTATACTAGGACTCAATGAGAAACCTTGTGTACAAAGAACCAAAGATATACAATCAGACACACTAAAAAAGGATCAATTTGGGGCATGACTAAAAGCAGAGAATCGTGTGGCTTCCGCAGATTATCAGAGACATGAAGAAGTACATAATACTGAGGGGCATAATCAGATGAAAAATAAAAATTCCAAATTGATTGAGAGGAAAAGAGATGTAGGAACTGGAAAAATCTTGATACACATACAAGAAGGAGTTGACTCGACTAATACACAGATGGTATAAAGAAAGATAATGTCCATAAATTATGTCAAAATGAATTCAAAGAAACTGCAGGTCTTAAGGGAATTGACGACGATGCCTTGTACAGAAAAAAATCAAACCAATTGCAGCCTATGGAGATAGCAACTTATGAATTAGAAGAGGGAACTTCAGTTGCTAATAAAACCCAAATTTTGGATATTGGAAGTGGTAGTGCTCAAAACTACCACTTCATAAGAATAAATATGATGCCCACAGCAAAGGAAAACGAAGATGCTGCGCAGATAAATACAAAAATTATTGCAAAGCCCCACCTTATTTTCACAGTTTAGACCTATAAGTTTATGTTCTACCTTGTACGAGATTATTGAAAAAATTCTAGCTGCGAGAATGAAATGTGTTCTAACTAAGGTGATATAACCTACTCAAGCAGCTTTCATCGGTCATAGACAAATAACTGATCACAATGTTATTTTAGCTCATGAATTTATGCAGATTTTAAAAAACAAACGCAGATGTAGACAAAATTTATGGCTGTGAAATTGGATATGTCGAGAGCCTATGACAAAGTCGAATGGATTTATTTATAAGAAATGCTTTTAGGAATGGATTTCCATAAAAGATTTGTCAAATGGATTATGCAACGCATCTCTACACCTACTTGTAGTTTTCATATAAATGAGGAGATAGTTGGATCGGTTAAACCTACCAGAGGGATGAGACAAGGGGATCCACTGTCACCATATTGATTTTTAATATGTGCTGAAGGTTTATTGTGACAACCCCCTCGGGATCCACATACTCAGGTATTGTCTCTGCCATGGGCGGCCATTCGCTCTTTTAATCCCCTCTTATTGGCTCGCAGCCTCAAGGGAGAATCGAACCCGTGACCTATGTCTCCTTTACATCCCTCCCAAGGAGATCAATTGGTAAGAGGCGATCTCCTTGGGAGGGATGTAAAGGAGCCATAGGTCACGGGTTCGATTCTCCCTTGAGGCTGCGAGCCAATAAGAGGGGATTAAATAAGCGAATGGCCGACCATGGCAGAGACAATACCTGAGTATGTGGATCCCGAGGGGGTTGTCACAAAAAAAGGTGCAGCTCAATTGGTAAGAGGCGATCTCCTTGGGAGGGATGTAAAGGAGCCATAGGTCACGGGTTCGATTCTCCCTTGAGGCTGCGAGCCAATAAGAGGGGATTAAAAAAGCGAATGGCCGCCCATGGCAGAGACAATACCTGAGTATGTGGATCCCGAGGGGGTTGTCACATTTATCTACCGTATTGAACATATTAGAGGAACAAAATGAAATCCAATGGCTAAAGTTGAATAGACATGGGCCGACGCGACTCTTTTTTTTGGTGATGACTCCTTTATATTTTGTTCAATTAATAATCAAAATGCAAGTTGTGGAGCCAATATCTTAAAATTATATGAACAAAGCTCTAGGCAAGTGGTTAATCTAGATAAATGTTTCAGTAAAAATGTGAGAGAGGAGAAGAAAGTTGAGATATCCTTGTTGCTTGGACAACGACAAAGAAATGACATGGGTATGTATCTAGGCTTACCGGTTGTTGTGGGACGTTCCAAAGAAAAGGATGCTAGAGTTTATAACAGAAACATTCAAGACGAAATTAAAAGGATGGAAGGTCAAATTTTTAAGTTCTGGGGGGAAAGAAATTATGCTTAAGTCTGTAATAGCAGCGATCCGTACATTTCCAAATCCCTGATATGGAAAAGCTTCAACATCATCTTCTGGTTCTTGGATATGGAAAAGATCTTTTGACTAAAGGATTAAGATGGAGGATTTCTGATGGAAAAGATAATAATGTTCGGATTGACCCTTGGATACCAAATAATAATGGCTTCATCCCTAATAGTATCCATTGGGCATAGAAATTTAGATTTAGTTCTATCTGATTCAATTGACAAGAATATGCACTCATGGGAAATACAAGAGCTAAATCCATTGTTTGAAGTAGAAGATGTTAGTGCTATATTGTCTATCCCAATTTCTATTGCAGGTTCTAACGATAGGTTCATATGGCACTATACAAAAATAGGAAACTATGAAGTTAAGTCAATTTACGACATCGCAAAGGATTTGATCGGTAAGACATTGAAAAACTCAAAAGCTCAAGTGAGTTGTCACTCTTTTCCAATATGCTTTTGGGACTTCTCGTGGAAGTTAGGAGTTAAAAATAAGCTTAAACGCTTTTTGAGAAAATGTGTACTTGACTCTTTACCCATCCATAGTAATTTAGCAAAAAGACTTGCACAATGTAGATGAGACTTGTAAGATTTGTGTTCTAGGACCTGAAGATATAGAACCTATGTTATTCAAACCTCTGTCTCAACTTGTTTTGAGGCAATGTGCTATCAATTGGCCTGATATAGGAAATATTACTAATTTTTCAATCTGGTGGTGTGACTTATTTTTAACACCAAATCTTTTCCTGAATCTATTGACTTGTTTAACTTGAGCGCTAACATTATTTGGTAAATAGTTGGTTGTTTGATCAGGAAAGGTTAGAACCAAGAGATATTGTTTCTACATCTAAGTTTGAGTATAAAGAATATAAATAGTTACTAACAAAAAGACTTTCTTCTTATTCCTCAATAAATTATCTTGTGATTAAACTAACAAAATTGCAAGATGGCATTTTATTGTTTACAGATGCAAGATTTTAGAATGATGATGGAAGGGCAAGTATCGGTAAGATGGAAGGGCAAGTATCGGTATTGTGGCTATGGATAGCGTTCGGAACCTGCTTCATGCCCATGGATCCCCAATCCAATTTGTTGGGGAAGTCATGCCTGTTGAAGCAATTGCTATTGGGAAAGCTCTTGAATATTCTATCACTAAGGGATGAAAAAGAGTGAAGATTTTATCAGATCGTCGAAGGAAATCTATTGGGAGAAGTTTTTCCCAAGTTGGATCATCCAAGATGCGAAAGATATGTTTGAAACTATGTATTCCGTTGATGCAATAATAAAAGGGGTTTTGTTTTTGAGAGGGACAGAATAGGGATTAAAAAAAGACAGTTTAGTAAATAATGATATCTCAAAGGTCTAAGTTGATTAATTTTATTGGTACAAAACAAAATCCAATGACTGTACAATATATATTCCTAAAGTTGAATGATCTTTAGAAATATCTTCTCTGAGAGACAAATGTTTGAAAGTCATCTATTTTAAGTATTAAATCTTCATTTGACATATGCTTTGATAACTTGAGGGGAAAATTTACATTTGATTCTATCAAAATGAGTTGGATTGTTTATGAACGCCATGATTTACTATAAGTAGCTACTTGGCCATAAATTTGTTTTTGACATATTTAAATATTTTGGGAGTTAATTATTTTTATCTAGATTGACTTCAAATAAATTTTGATTGTCATCTTGAAACTACACTTGTCGATGTATACGTAGACTCTACCTAATAGGGTTGAGTCGATTCGTGCAACACTACGCGGAGATGACTTGAACATGAGCAAGTAGGTTCTATGATATTTGTCACAAAGTTGATCACCTATTTTGGCCTTGGATATTGTGTTGGTATTAGTATATTTCTCCCCAATAAAGGTACAAAAGATTTGTAGACGTTTAGATGATTCAATTCAATTGAAACGGTATTTAATGATTTTATTTAAATTATCTTGTGAATGGTATTGAAAGTATATAAGGTTGAGTTGAAACAAATTTACACTAGATCCTTCGCATCTCAAATATAAAATAAATTATTATGTGACATTTAATGCATTTTGTTCTACGTCAAATAATACTTGCATTGATTTCCTAACAAAGTTGGTTGACACATTGTTGTGTTTCTTTGTGGAATTCATCCTTGTAAGGCTCTTAGAATCAC
The DNA here is from genome assembly GCF_036512215.1 of Solanum lycopersicum. NCBI lineage: Eukaryota > Viridiplantae > Streptophyta > Magnoliopsida > Solanales > Solanaceae > Solanum > Solanum lycopersicum. The sequence continues at coordinate 48,082,361 of NC_090801.1, read as the reverse complement.
ATCCACCGCTCTCCCTAGGAGTCAATCCTCCTTTTCAGTCGGTCTTGGTTAGTTCCATCTCTTTGTAAGGTAATAATAGTATTAAAAGTCGAGACTTTTAGTAAACCAGAGTCAATAATACTTATTTGAGTATTATGATGGTCTACTCAACCCTCTTTAAGGGCCCCTCTATTTTATTTAAGGATGAGGCGTGGCAATTGATGAGTGGACAAGGCTAAGGTTACTCTTTTCTTGAGATATATGTTGAGGCACCACTTTTATTATGTGTTAGCTAGTATATCTTGTTCTTATTTCTTTTTGTCAGAAATTGTCCGGAGAGTTTATATTTATATTTAAGGGAAAAGGGTTTGATATGCCCCTCAACTTTGTCATTTGGAGCTGATATACCCCTAGTTATGAAAATGACTCATATATGCCCTTACCGTTATACAAACGGCTCACATATACCCCTGCCGTAACAAAATGGCTCACATATACCCTTCATTTAACGGAAGTTTAAAAATTAATTATAAATTTATATTTATTACTTTTGATTTTTTAAAAAAACTATTTAGGGGTATATATGATTCTTCTATCAAAGTTCAAGGTATATTTTAATTTTTTTAATACATAAATTATTTTTTGACTTCTTTTATTATAATTATTTGAGTTTCTTATTCTTATTTTATTTTTTTCTTTCAATCCTTTGTTTAAAGAAAAAGAATTAGACTATTTTTTTTGTCTATATTGTAATTTGATTTTTGTATTCGAAGAAAAAAATTTGGTCATCTACAATAAGTTTTACAAGAATATTAGTGAAACATAAATAAATTTGATTATCAAAATAATGATTCTAAATTAGTCATTGAAACAAAAAAAATCAAAAAAATATGTTTGACGAGGATTAAATTTACTCATATGGGATTATTATATTGTAGAAAAAAATAATAAAAAGTTAGATTAAAATTATCTTTTTTTTCATTTCCGTTAGAGGAAAAGGGTATATGTGAGTCATTTGTTTATAAGTAGGGGTATATATTAGTCACTTTCATAACAATGGGTATATCAGCTCCAAATGACAAAGTTGAGGGATATGTCAGACTCTTTTCCCTATATTCAATTATCATATAGAGGCTTCCTAGACTGATAGTTGTGTTGAGTTGTAATAATAGAAATGTACATGACATACATGGAAAAACACCTTTATTTTTATTATGAAATTATTTATGTATAGGTTTTAATTTGAGAACACTTGATGATTAATTTGAAAATGTATAAAAAAAATTCAAATGATTTTCGCGGTCGGTTCAAATGCGCGGTCGATGTGTGGATTTGATTCGCTCATGTAGTCGAATGCTAGTCACGTGGATTTAGGGCGTATTAAGTACTCTTTAAACCAATATGTCATCCAAAATTTCTTTTGTGTATAGGGATTCAAAGTATCAAATAGTTATCTCAAATATCATTGCCTCTTCCCCGATATATTTCAAACTTTGTCAAAATCCTTTTGTCCTCATCTTTTGATAGTATCAAAATACTTAATTTCCCTTTTCCACATTTTTCTAGATTCCATCGATTCATTCATAACAGAGGATCCTATCCAATTCAAACTAACCAAATCAAAGGAAATTCATCTGTGTGCAGACACAAATCTATACCAGAACTGATATCCATAGTCGTATAACTTAAAATGAATAAAAATAAACATCACTCGATGAAGAAATTCGGTGTATACCTGACAAAAATCAGGTTCACTAGCCCATGTAACCTTGTTCTATGTCATGATGAAACACCAAAATTCACGTTTTTATCTGTCAATGGAAGTCTGAAACAGAAACAGAGTATCGCCGTGAAAAAAATAAGAATGAAAACGCTGCGCAGTTGCGGCCTGTGGGAGGGAGGGAGTAAAATGTAGTTTCCGTTTTTGTATCCTGTCCGTTGCACGAAAAATTCGTTACATGCCTCTTCGTATTTAACCGCCTAACACCTCATTATGTCATGTCTTTTTATTTTTTTCATTTAGGGTTAAGTAGACCAATATACCCTTATACTACTACTTAGTTACGGATACATCCATTATATATGACCCATTTATTTCATGTTTGACCATCAACATTAAATAGTTATTTTTCAAGACATCATTTAATAGGGAATAGTTTGGTAAAATATCAATACCAATAATTACTCTTTAATGGGTGTGTTAAGTCAAATAATGGCAAGTAGAAGTGAATAGAAAGAGTAAAAGACAAATTAAAAGTAATTATATACATTAAGATAGATTTATTTTTATGAAATTTTAAAAAGAATGATAAAAAATTTCATAACTGATTAAGAAAAGACAAGACATTTTTTTAAACATTTATCATTCCAAACTTGTAAATAGAAAATTAAAATAAATAATCAATAAGATATAATCAATTATTAGTAGTAACTTGTTAGTATTCTCCAAAACTAATCGAGTTACGCACAATTTATCTGAACACCACGATAACAAATTAAAAGCAAATGAAAAATGTGTGTTTGACTACTGAGGGGTAAACCTTTTTTAGAAGAAAAATAGCAGTTTCCATTTTTTTGATACGGTAACAATAATTTTATGAAAATCTCATGTAGACAAGAAAAGGCTTTCTCGTCTATTCCCTCTCTTGTTCTTGAACAAAGATTCATTACTGCAGCAAAAGTATCTCTGAACTTCTAGTTTAGTTAAGATGTATTCCTGAGATTTCGGTCATAGTCTAGAGAAGTTATACCTTATCTCTAACTTAAATATCGAAGTCTTTTTCGTTGCCAAATGTTTTTTCTTTAATTATTGCTTAGGAAAATCAAGAAATCTGAAAAGAGAAGATCAAAAACCTCCCTAGAATCACGTTGATTTCGTGATTTATCATTTATTGATTCAAAAACAATGTGGGCTCTTTTTTCTTCTTCTCATATTTATATTAGTGCTATTCTTGTTCATCGGACTGTCATTGTTCCAATGATCATTTGAAGTACATGATTAACAAATCACTATTGTCTATTTTTCAGAAATTTGAGCTTAAAGGTGTGTTTGGTAATAAGGAAAACATTTTTCGAAAAATATTTTTCAATTTTCTCATGTTTGGTTGGTCAAATGTTTTTCAAATCAACTCATTTTTCTCAAATTTAAGGAAAAATGATTTCCCCTTCAAAACTTAAGAAAAACATTTTCCAAAACTCTCTTCCTACCTCCCCCTACCCACCCCACCCTCCCAGCCCCCCACCCCACGCCCACCCACCTACCCCACTAGCCCCCTGCCCCCCCCCCCCTCTCAAAAAAATTAATATTGTTTTTTTAAAAAAATCAACAGTAAAATTTAATTTTTCACCCCTACCCTCGAAACCCCCCCCCCCCCTAAACACGAAAAAAATTTAAGTTTATTTAAAAAAAAATCAACTTCAATAATTATTTTCTACTCTAGTAAAAAATAAAAGATATAAAAAGTAAATACTAAAATATTTTTTCGAAAAATATTTTCTACTCACCAACCAAACATGAGAAAATAAGTCTAATATCTACTTGTTTTCCAAAAAAACATTTTCCTTCAACCTATATAATTTATTGATCACCACCCTCAATTTGTATGGAACCTTACATGATGCTTTAGAATAGGCTGAACAATCAACATTTTCTTAAAATAATTGTGTTTTCTCACACATTACATTGAAGATGTTGATTGAATAACTACAACTCTTCCTCATACATCATTTATTTTCACCCCCAAGTTATGTGGACCCTTATATGACTTGTTTAAATTTATTTAATTAAATAAATTTCAATAATATAGTTTATAGTAGTTAATCATTCTCCCTTTCGAATTATTCGAGCTACAAAGTATAGTAATTAATCATATTCTAGTAAGTAATTAATCATATTCTAGTAAGTGCAGTAATATACAGTGTACAAAATGTATATCATCGATATAAAATCATGAATAAATTCGATAATTGACATTACAATGACCAAATATTGGGGTCCAAAATAAACAACACCTTCACATCTAGTAGCTTAGTTATAAAAAGATGATTAGGCAAATCTATCTAAGATTTGTTGTTGTTCATACATGTGGTTCTCTTGTGGCCGGATCTCTTACAAATTGAACATTTGTTCCTCCTCTTGCTTTTGAAATTCTCGCAGGCACCCTTGACACGTTTTCTTTTCTTCCTTCCAAGATTGATATCGACAATGGGTGGAAGAATATTATCACTTAGAAATTCTTGAGGCACACACTATTCCGATTAGATAGGGACAACATTAATAGATTTAGAGTATACAAGGAGGTATGTTTTAGCTTTATATAGAGGTGAAGAAAATTCATAGATATGCATACCATATTCATCGCCATGTTTCGATCTCAAAGAAGCCATTGCGTGAGTGCACAGTATCTTGACCAACTCATATTCCCTACAAGAACATGTCTTTTCAAATAGGTTAACAGTGGAAGTAGAACCTGAACCGAACACGGTGAATTGATTTTCATCCACATTATGTTCTCTAAGTACAAGGAGTCGCCCTCGATCATTTTCTTTCTTACGATCTTTTCGGCAGCCGGCACCATATTATTACCCTTAGATTTAAGAACATATGTATGTCTCTCCCTAAACGATTCTCCAAATATCCTAGCAATCGAATTAAATATGATGCAACGCGGTACTCTCTCTCTTCTATCAATATAGCGTTAAGTGACTCGACAATATTTGTGGTCATCACATCATACATGTTGCCCGAGAAATGTGCTCCACTCCATTTTTCAAAACCAACATCATGCTCAAGGACAAAGGCTGTTTCAGGGGATTTATCCTTCAATTCCAAAAAATGATCGTTGAACTCCTCCAAATAATTGTATTTACCTCGTTGTAGTATAGATAGAGGGAATATCCACATTGGTGATTTATCGGAAGATTTTCAGCGAGGTGTCTCATGCAATATTCGTGATGAGCATGATTGTAAACCTTTGCAATGTCATTGGCAATGCTCTTGTATCTATCAAAAATAAAACATAAATTTGATTCATCAACCATAATATCCTTCAACTTTTCAAAGAAGAACGTCCAAGATGCATCGTTCTCTTTGTCCACAACACAAAAGGCAATTGGATAAACATGATTCCTCGTATCTTGTGCAACAGCACTCAGCAATACTCCCTCGTATTTACCATGTAAATGAGTGTCGTCGGCCACAATTACTTTTCTCATGTGAGAAAATCCTCTAATGCAAGCACCAAAAGCTAAGAAGTAATACATAAATGTATGAGTACCTTTGCTTACCATGGTGGAAGATCTAGAACCAACATTAAGAGTGTTGAACATATATGAAAAGGCCAGTAAGTATGAATATTTGTGTTCCGTTGTCCCTCGAACCATTTCCTTGGCAGTCACACCTCCTTTCCAACATTTCCAATAGCTTAGACTACAATTAAAAATATTAAAAACGGTCTTCTGAATCTCTTTAACATTTGGACCCTTGTCATTGCTATAGAGATTCACACAAAGCGATGCAATACTTTGGCCGAGAGTTTTCTATGGCTGCTGATGGCATGTTCAACATCGCAACTACGATCGCCAATATATTTGTTGATATGAAATTTATCCGAATACTCATTTTTTTGGCCTGTAGCATCCACGCACAAATACGAGACATACATTTCACGTTTAAGTATTTACAACTCTTCACTGTAGCAAAATTAAAAGATTTTCTCACCGCTACTTCGGATAATAACAATTGTATGTCACTCTCAGAACTGAATGTTTAATTCATGTAAAAATTTGTTCCACCTGAGAAAGCATGGTTAGGTTGTGATGTCAATTCCAGCTTTGCCTCATCTTCTTCAAAATGTTCGAAATCTTCCACATCTATTGGCTGATCTTCAACATCTAATAAATGACCATGCCCTTTCATTGACTCATCACCCAAGTTGTCATTTGATTGATCACAGAAGCTCTCATTTAGTTGATCAACTAAGTTCTCATTTTCAACCGAGTTGTTGTCGTTAAAGAATTCGTTGGTTCAGTCGGAGAACTCGCAATGACATTTATCCTCAACATAGGCCTGGAACCATCTGCAGCAACATCCATCATGTACAAGCTCACATGCCTACTATTCTTTATGAATGTGGGATGTATTTTCCCCCTCCCATTCATTTGATAGCTTATCACCAAGTTGCTGACTCACAAGATAGCTCACCGACCTCAATTACACTTGCAATCATATCGTCATATGAACCATTGTAACTCAAGGAAATAGGAACTATAGTCTTACTAAATGATTTCCAAAACCAGCTTTTAAGGGTCTCTTTTGATACTCCCATATAATCACCACCAGCAATAACAGCTACTGACATATCTAGACTATAGTGATAGATACTAGATTACGATATCAGTATCTAGTGGTTGATGACTGGTATGAAACTCATAAAAAACGCGAATAAACGAGAATAGGTTCAAATCAAGCTCAAAATGGATAAAATGTATTTATAGTCCATCTAAACAACTAAAGATGATCTAAAAACGAGTTATGAAGTGATTTAGGAAAAAATTTGCAAGCTTCAAGAATGGCAGGAATTTTTTTTTCTTTGAAGCTATTTGAAAGAAAATGGTGTAAAAATGAAAGAAAATACTAGAATGATGATGATTTCACCTATGAAAGATAAAATATCATCGGAATTAGAAAAATTGGTCACAAAAACGGGAGCATTTTGGTTTCTTCTTGTAGAGCTTTTCTCCAGTAAAACTTTTTAACAAATGGAAAAATAAAAAATAATTCCACATTTGTGTTGGATGAGTAGGGACCAAAGTGTAGTATCAAAAACTTGAGTGTAGGGTGTTATATGTTTTGGAAGAATATTGAGTGATGTCATATATGGTATCTAAAGTACCAATTTTTTGAAATTTATATCTAAATGCTCAATTAAGTTTAAAGAGTGACTATTTTCCCAACTCCACCCATGTTAGTAACTAACTTCTTAAAAGAACCCTGACTAATTGATCGTCAGTCTATTACCTAAATTGATTTTCAAAGTACTATAAACATTATTTATTTAAGGAAGAATTATGTAATTAATTTATATAAGCAAAATTAAATTAATATTTCAAAGTGATGTTAAGATACGGTTAACACCTTCCAACCATAATTAGCGTATTTTAATATTTCCATTTTGAAAACGGAAAGTCTTTTTCATATCAAATTAGGTTAATCTAATCCATATTATAGTTGGTGAAAGATTTCTTAATCTCTATAAATCAATTAACTGTTGAAGCACCCAACCTATTTTCAACTGAAAACCTAGGTACAATTTTCATAATATTCTTTTCAGTATGATTCATCGTAGTTACTTGTTTTGTCATTCTTGCGATGTCAACCAACTTTCTGGAAAACAATCTTCTCATGATGATCTGTCTTCTTCTTCTTCTTTACCCCTTTTAAACATTAACTCTTCTTTGCGCATTCGACATGATATTTGGTATTCAAATAATTTAGAACAAGAAGCACAACTTTATCGTACAGGAGTAAGAGTGGAAACAATATTGAAGCATGCCTTTCTCACCTCTTCAGTTATCTTGTCCTACGACAATTTTTACTATGCAATTTCACAACTGTTTGGGAATTGGAAATTAGAGTTTCAAGATATGCGTGAATCTTTGATAGGAAATATAATGAGTCAGGTGCGTTATATTGCTGAGTCTAACAAGGGTCATCGCGGAGTGTTGGAGTTATATGTGGATATAAAATTGGTATGCAGTGAGGAAAGGAGAGAAGATTCATCATCATCACAGTATGGTATGGTGCCAGCTAGTGAGTCATCTATGCAATCGTTATTAAAGAAGATAGAGATTGATGAAGAAAATACCACAGACGACAAGTGTATGGTGTGTCTAGAAGAGCTTGTAAAGAAGGAAAGAGAGGGTGATAATGAGATAGTTAGCATGCCTTGTTCTCATACGTTTCATGGAGAGTGTATCACCAAGTGGTTAGAGACGAGTCATTATTGCCCTATTTGTCGCTTTGAGATGCCCATGCAGGAAGGAATAACTAAGTAGCTATAGCAAATCTAGGAATTTTATGTAACTTCAAATTTTCTGCTAAATAGAACTCGACAATTTCCAAATACAATAATCAACTGCGTTTACACAATAACTAAGTAGCTATAGCAAATCTACGAGTTTTATATAACTTCAAATTTTCTGCTTCATCGAGAAATAGAACTCGACAATTTCCAAATACAAAATTCAAACTGATCCGTTTAATGTTTACACAACGCGGTGCTTATATAATAAAATCAAACTAGAATGAAAATCTAAACCAACACATAAAGGTTGGCTTCTCTAACAAGGGATGGAGGGAATATCAACACAAGTTGTCGATATGATAATCATTGAAATGAGGTAAGTCATCACTCCTATCATTTACCAGGGCAAGTTATTAGCAACCACGGGAGTGCTAATAGTTGAAGTTTCACCAAGCTGATTATGAGGACTCACAGGCTCACCACTGGACTCGCTTACAGTTCCAAATGACGAGGGACTTTTAGCCGCTGTTGATCCAGGGGGATGCACCAAGGATGGCACGCCAAAACCATCAGAATTATCCAATTTCAACTGCTTTTGCCCTTGCATACCAAAAGTGCCTACAATAACCTGCAACAAATAAAGGTCAGACAAGATGACATACATTCTGAATACCAAGGGAAATAAGAGACTATCACAAACACAACATAAGAGAAAAAAATGCCAGTACCACTGTACCAGACATGAAAATAGGAGAGAACAAAGTCATGTAACAACACCTGTACAGCCGATGCAGCAGTAAGAACTCCTGCCACACCACCACCTAGAGCCTGGCCATCTGCTCCAGCTAGTAACACACCCAAACCACCTGTCCTGATGCGCTCGCCACCAGATTCTGATGGTAGAAAGTGACCAGACAGAGACAGGATCTCAAACTGACCCTGAGGAAGTAGCCAAAAAAAACACCTTTAGAAAGGAAAATATACATCTTTCAAGCCATGGGAAGGATATAGCAAAATGAATTATTTCCCTTGGAGGTCTGCAAAGTGTCTTAACACTTTGCTAAATGATTCACATCATACTAAGAAAGACAACACAGTTCAATGACCAATGAAATTCGTATGGCAAGTTCATATTATGCTTTAATATATCAAAGTGATGTCCATTGTTTGACGTGTATGATAAGATACTGTTAAATCCTTCCAACCATAAAAGCAGATAATTAGCATAAGCCAACACAGTAATACGAACCTCATATGCTACATTTCCAACAGACAGTGCTGCTTGCTGAAGTGTCACATTAGATATGGAGCCATTAGCTGACATGATGCAGACAGCTTGAGAGGTACTTTGAGAGAATGACATTAGTTTTGCCCATACATCCTGAGGAAAAAAAACTGAATAAAATTTCCAAACATATAAAAGCAACTACATGAAGACTTCTAATTTAAGGAGAATACTCCCTTTATCCCAATTATAAATTGCCTTTTTCTTTTGGGACATTACAAAATGTCTACCAACACATGACACAAATGGGAAAAAATACCATTGCATTTGCCTTATTGAGATTCAAACGCAAGTCTCTCATGGCATTCATTCCAACTTCATTGACCTTCAGGCCACACCCATAGGCGATTACTTTACAATTTTCTTTAACCATCACTAAAATTGATGTATTATAAACATTATAACATATATAAGTCCATATCCTCTTAATTACCATCGTATAAAAAGGATGAAGAGAGTCCTATGTTTATTTATCTCCCCTCCCTACCCTCTAAATGGTAAACTATCTAAGTGCATTCGTTGCATTAACACGGATGCATTCATTTTGGCTATAGTAACTCCAATTTAAGCTCACAAGTACAACAACTGGTATCACTTTATAAAATGTAATTTTAAAACTTGCAAAGTATAATGGCACATTCCTGTAAAAGAAAATATTAACACCACATCTCCAAGGAATGTACCTTTTTAAACTTCTAAAAAGAGCAATACAAAGTGATAATGTTACCCTATTTAGTCCTCAGAAGCATAGCAACAGAAGGTCAAATCAAAATAGATATTCTGTTTCTATCGACTTATTCTAAGCAGCCCTGGACAATCTAGCATCGTTATACTACACAAACTCAAATCTCCATAAAGGCCAAGATTTGGTTTGGATGCTGCTGAGGAAAAAACAAGTCATGTTTTATACTTTATTCATTGGTTATGTGTAAAAAATCAACAAATATAATAGTTAGCAACAATTAAAGAATATAAATGAGGACTGCCCAAAAAAATGGAAGATGATAAAGCCTTGTGCAAACTATCCATTATAATGATTAAAGAAAGTATACAGGTGTAAAGACTACAAACTTTCCATTAATTACAGCAAAACTATACAATCAGGAACTAAAGGATTAGTCCCAATAGATCAAACTTCTACACGTCAAATGAATTTCAATTTTCTTTCTTTTTTTCCCTTTTTTTTTTATGAGAAATGGAAAGAGTATCATTGATATAGCACAAAGAAAGTGCAATCGAACTGAATAAATTTCAAGTCTTAAACTTGAAAGAGAGTTATTAAGAATATTATTGTTTGTGAAAGAACTTCAAACGTTGATAGATGTTTAAAACAGAAAATTGTTGAAGAAATTGGAATTTACGAGTATGATACTGCTGTATTTTTGAGGTAACCATAAAGTATCAGCAAAGCATTTTGTATTGAAGCTTTATTAGCATGTAAATTATCAAATATGCAAAAAAAAAAACCAAAAAAAGACACCTTCAATTTGCTCACTGTTTTATCTGACTAGTTCACCAAGAAAACAATACATTAACTTGTAAACTAATCTACATGCTGAAAGATATATTACGAAGTTTGTACGGAAGCAGAAAGTCCTAAGAAATCGAAGTAGGCATTTATTTAGGTTAAAAGGGAAGCCAACGAACAACATCCAATGTACTTCAACAAAAAAAAAAAGATAGTGGATTAGGAAGGTAATAAATGCATCTGTAAGAGAATAAACTAGGTGGTAGCATCACCTCTGATTAGTCAAAAAAAAAAGAGGGAGAGAAAGAGATCATTCAGCTATTTCCTTAGGTCGAAAAAGATGCAGTCAATAAGAAAGTCTGAGTGCCTAAACAGTAAGCAGTCAGATAAAAAGAAGCTCCTGAACTCATAACATCTTCAGTTAAAACTCAAATGGGAATTACATCCGCGAATTAAACACAGTTTCTTCAGCTCTCTTTTGTAAATTAGTCTAGGATTTAAAGGGAGTGAGCATGAATCAAAGACAAACAATACAAAGGGAAAGGAGCATCCCATCCCTCTAAAATCTACTAAACAAATGCAAAAAGAATAGCAATGCAGACATCGAGATAGAAAAAGATAAACAGCAAATTAAGGCCACACACCTCCCCTGCTTGTACTGTGATAATATGTGGTTTGAATCCAGTCCCAGCACTTGCAGATCCTGCAAATAATATCTCATCAGTGACTCAAGATTTTAGTAAAACCAAAATAGCGAAGCAGCTGAACTATGAAGCACAAATTGAATAGAGTAAATTTCACAAAGGATCACATAACTATTGACTTTTTTTCACCAACATCCCCTAACTATGTTCTAGCGCAAAAAAAACACAAAACTACCCCTTATCAACGCAAAAGTCACAATTGCCGTAAAATCCAACCTTCCGATGTGTGATAACTTTTACTATATATTTCAACCTTTTTTATTTTAATCTTATACATATATACCCAATTAAAAGAGGACTGACATGACCCGACCAAACTTTTACATTTTGTTGAATAGCAAGAAACTAACTTTTATGGAAAAGAAGTTTCTATGAGTGGTCATTAGTGCATTGAAAGGTTATCAATGCATCAAAAGTAATAATCTTGTGATAAATTATTTCCAATTCTTGACTCTTTTAGTTATCTGAGTGTTTTCTTGAAGTAATCATTTCTGTGCTGGAAAATCAGGTAGATGATTTATGAAAGATAGCTTTTAACTAAGAAAAGGTTCCTCCTTTATCTTGGTAAGTTAGCAAATCATAAATATATTCAGTACAACAAGAATTGTGAACCAATATAAAAGGTAGGAATTAACTCTACCTCAACCAATGCTTACATTAAACAAATCATCAACCTCATTCTTGGTGTTTCAATTTTTTCTTAGGCTGCAATGGTGCTAAAAACAAAAAGCTGGTATAATTTATTCTTTTCTTTTCTTTTTCCATTAAAAAAAAACCCTAGTGATTATTTAATTAGATAAAAAGTAGTAGCAACAATTTAATAATATTCATGTCAGAGTAATCAGCAAAATTCATATAACCAATTGAAACACAGGAAGACAACATACAAATAGAGCGATGAATTACCTAAATCACCCAATTGTTGTTTCCTCCCAGAACCAGGAGGTCTGCCCCTACCCTTTTTCCGCAACGGTACATCTCCTCCCTCCGTAGGCGAAACTCCACCGGCAGACTGCGCCGCCGATGGAGGAGAGACCATCCCGGAGTTGGCAGAACCATCTGGAGCATACTTCCTAGGCCTTCCCCGCTTCCTCTTAACCGGTTCAATTGAATTAGGGAGTGCTACCCCTGATAGATCGGGAAGAGGAACGGTAAAGCCAGGGGTGGGAACTTGATAAATCTCCGCCGCCGGAGGTGGAGATGGCATCGACGGCATGATAGGGTAGTAGGGGGTCGGAGCAGCATCTGATGATACCAAGTTCTGCATTGATGAGTGAACTCCATTGGAATCAACAAAAGACATCACTGTGTTCACTTTTATTAAAAAAACCACTTTGTTTTCACCAGTTGGGTAATCCTGAGAAAAAATAATTTTTTAATTCCATCCAAGGTGGTAAATAAATACTTAAAACCCTAATCAAAATGCAACGTGGAAAAACCTCCTCACATGAAAAGCCCAATTGTGTTTCCACAAAACAACAAATATTACACGTCACAAATTTTGTTTATTCAGTATATATTACTCCGTCCATTCCCCATTAAGTGAAATTACAAATTTATCTTCTAAAAATATAAAAACTTCATTTAAGAGGAAGGCAAATATGAAAAAAAAAATTGAATATATATTTTGAACTTTAAACAATGAAAAAAATTTAAAAAAATTCAATCAATATTTCCTCTGTCCACTTTTAATTATCATGTTACATTTTTCGAAAGTTAAATTAGATTACATTAGTTTAATATTTTTGAATAATAAATTTGAATATTCAAAAATGAAAAGTACTATAAATTTTAATTTCTTGTATATCAATATGATGAAGATATATATCGCAAAAAGTTATTATTGTTTGACTCTAAAAAAATAAATTATGGCAATAAAAGTGGGCTGAAATAGTATAAAATACGAATATATAAGAAAAAGAAGAATTTTCTCTTATAGCCACTCAAAATAGTCTAGTTACGCTCCATAATTATAGTTTGTTAATTACGAATTGTAGCTATATGCTATAGAGAGGCGAGTGCCGAGTGGTGAGCGAGACAGGGAGAGGGAGGAGAGAGGCAAGCGAGAGAGGGAAGAGAGTTGGAGAGAGGTGAATTGTGTATATATATCGGTTAGATAATGGTATATTATACATATGTCTTTGTATAATCTGGTGAGAGGGATTAGAAGTGAGAGGAAAGAGTCGAGCGAGATTGGGGGAGAGAAGGAGAGAGGCGAGTGAGATTCGGAGAGGGAGGAGACAAGGGAGCGAGAGAGGACAGTAAGTTGTACAATTCACATCTGTTTGTATAATCGCATGTATGTTTGAATAATTCACGTATTTTTTTATAATTGAGTAATATAAAGTCTGAAACTATACAAATATAATAAACTCAAAATAACGAATTGCTACAACCAAAAGCATATGAACTTTAAACAATTATATATACAAAATATATTATACAATTTGCATTATATAAATTATATTATACAAAATTCAAAAATTACGCATTTATATAAACTTTAAAAAGTTATACAAAAAAGATTGAATGTATATGATGACAAAACTGAAAAGCCAAAGGAAATCATCGTCATATGCAATTATAAACATTCATATACACATACAAATCAAACAAAGAATTGTTAGCTGCAAATTATACAATATGGTGAATTATACATATACAAACATGGCTAATATACAAACTCGAAGTTCACCCACGTAATTAATGTATAATGTTAGTCGTGAATGGTAATTATAACAAACTATAGCTATGATGAGTAATAGTATAAATTTGCTTAAATGTATAATTTTCTCTAAGAAAAACTATATACAGTCAAGCTACTATTTGAAGTATATGGTCTCATTGATTTGAAATGACTAATAGTTCCCGACGAAAATTACCGCCCAAAATTATTATTTTTTGTCAAATAATTTATCGATTCGCATGATTAGGTGTGTTCGTGGTTCGATTTGGATCGATTGTTGATAAAATCAAAATCAAATCAATCTAGAAATTTTTTAAAATTTCTAAAACCAAATCAAATCAGATGAAAAATAATCAATGTGGTTCAGTTTTTTTAGTTAATTTGGTTTGAAAGTAATAATTTTTTGGGATAATTCACAAGTATCCCCTCAACCTATGCCCGAAATCTTAAAGTCACACGTATACTATACTAAAGTTCTATTACCCCCCCTAAACTTATTTTATTAATAACTTTCTACCCCTTTCGGTCGACGTGCAATATCTTGTGAATCCAACACTGGTTGACTTTTTTTCAAGTTAGTACCACGTAGGCCGAAAAAGGATAGAAAATTACTTATAAAATAAGTTCAAGGGGGTAATAGGACCTTAGTATAGTATAAGTGCGTCTCTGAGATTTCGGGCATAGGTTGAGGGAGTACTTGTGCATTTTCCCTAATTTTTTAAAGAACATATGTATCTCGATAGACACAAAATATTTATATATTTTATTTATGAATAATATATAAACAATTATAGAATTTATATATTTGATATATCGATTCGGTTTGATTATTTTTACGATTATTTTTTTATAAAATCAAAACCCAACCAAATAGTATCGATTTTCAAAATTTAAAACAAAATCAAACCAAATATCCATTTTTTTAGTAGATATGCATCAAATTATGTTTCGATTTAATTTTTTAACCATAAGTATAAACAACCCTACTTATCATAACTTTAAAAGCATTTTTCAATTGTTTCAATTGCTTAACAATTCGTTGAATGTGTTTCATTCACATTATAATATTTTGTTTTCCTTTTTATTTCAACATCAACATTGTTCTTTAATGTATTTATAAAATGTAATCGTTTAAGATGCTTGAAGAGGGAGACACATTCAATATAAAGTAATTATATGATTTTTTTCAAGTAAAATTGATGTTGCTACCCATTCATTATTTTATTTTATTTTATTGCTTTAAAATTTGAAGGATTTTATTTATTAAATAGTAGGTTCATCCATATAACAAGAAACTAATCTAAATGATATAGTTCCATTCGCATCTTCTTCAGGAGCTTTTAATGTAAAAGAATGAGATGCATAAAAAACAAACAACTTGTTCATATGCATATTTGGATCTATAGTCTTCCTTGCATAATTCGTTAATATATCTGCTACTGAGTTAGTTTGCCTCATTATATGCTTCATTGTTGATCCTATCATCAATAGGAGCATTGACATGCAATCTGAATATATATGTGAGTGTATTGGTTTTGAACTTTCTAAGGTTTAGTAATACATGAGAGTCGATCTCCACGAGCAAATGGTTAATGTTTATTTTCTATGCACATTCAAACCATGGATCAAAGCTAGTAGTTTCGCATGATGTGCATTAACGACTTTTACTTTGCAAGAAAATTCTATTGGGATCAAAAATAAGTAGGTGTGATGCAGAAGCTAGTAAAGCAAATCTCGAAAGACCACGAGTAAGAAGACAACAAGAAATATACTAAAAGACACAAAGATTTAACGTGGTTCGGTCAATCGACCTACGTTCATAAAAGAGATGAGTAATCCACTATAAATATGAGAGTACAAAATACAGAAGGAAACAACCTCAACCAAATTCACTCAGAATACATGGGAGGTTCACACAAGTGATAACGTATCAAGCTTGTGACCCACAATTTCCCCCTCTAACCAAAACTCTCAAAGCCATTAAGACCACATTGTGAATGCTGATTAAGTTAGAAGGAACATGCCTCTATATATAGAGTCCTAAACTTTTTCCTACCAGAAAAAGGATTAGTCAATCCAAAATCTTTTCCTGAAAGGAAAACCTATTTATGATAAGAAGTTTAGGACAAATAAAACCTAACAAATCTCCCTCTTGGCCTGAATTTCTAACAAAAAAATTTTGTCCACCTTCTTTACTTAATCTTCAACAACTTGCTTCTCCTCTCCATAGTCTCTGTTGCAAAATTTATGTCTCAACACAGAGAACCTCTCTAAAACAATTTCTTTAACAAAATCTTCATTACTGTCAAAAAGGTTGGGGCTAGAACTACACCTGTCAAGATGAGCACCTCCTTCTAACCTGGTTCAATCATCGTTTATCAAACCACTAAACTTGACTTCATCATTGAATCTGGCTCCGATACCACTTGTTAGGACAAAAAATAAGCAGGTGTGATGCGAAAGCCAGCAAAACAAACCTCGAAAGACCACGAGTAAGAAGACAAATGATATATACCGAAAGACACAATGATTTAACGTGGTTCGATCAGTCGACCTACGTCCACAAAGGAGATGAGCAATCCACTATAAATATGAAAGTACAAAATACAGAGGAAAACAACCTCAACCAATTCAATCGGAATACATGGGAGGTTCACACAAGTGATAACGTATCAAGCTTGTGACCCACAAATTCTCCCTCTAGCCAAAACTCTCAAAGTTAGGGGTGGGCATTCAGTATTTCGGTTTGATTTCGGGTTTTTTTCGGTTTTTTTGATTTTGTAAATTGTGTACCGAATATCGAACCGAAATATTTCGGTTCGGTTTGGTTTTTATTATTTCGATTCGATTTTGTTATTTCGGTTTTTTTTAATTGGCCTGCTTAGTTGGGCTTTAAAAATTTACAAACTTTTTTGTTTGAATTTTCAGCTTAATGGGCTAAAAATAGTTATATCAAAAAGTCTTTTACTTTTTAATTTTAAATTATAATATTTATTATTTAATATTAATAATTAATATAATATAAATATATATTATAATATAATATATTTCGGTAAACCGAAATACCGAATAACACAAAATTACATACCGAAAACCGAATCGAAATACCGAAAAATACAAAAACATATACTGAATACCGAACCAAAAACCGAAATATCAAAAAAATTCGGTTCGGTACGGTGTTTCGGTTTTCCAGTGTTTATACCCAGCCCTACTCAAAGTCATTAAAACTACATTGTGGATGCTGATTAAGTTAGAAGGAATATGCCTCTATTAATAGAGTCCTAAACCTTTTCCTACCAGAAAAAGGATTAGTGAATCGAAAACCTTTACCTAAAATGAAAACTTATTTATGGTAAGAAATTTAGGGCAAATAAAACCCGACAAATTCTACAATCCAACTGCCTAGATGGTCCTTACAACTCCACCGGTTACATCCATTTTCGAGTTTTAATCAAAGAAACCATCCATATTGAGTTTAAGCATTCCTTCAGGCGGCCGGTTTCATGCTACATGGGTCATAAAATGATGCAGTTTCTTTGGTAGGGAGTGAACTAAATGGTAGTACTATATTGCTTAGAACGAAATATTTTGTAGAGTACTGGTCAATCTACTAATGTTTTGATTTTTAAAGAGCTTATTGTTTCTATTCTTCCAGATATTTCAAAGAATTATCGATACTAGGCAAGTCATGGGCACTATCTGCGAGTTTCCTAGCGGAGTATACTACCTTGATGAACATAATTTTTGAATTTCTTTGTGTATATTTGGTCGAGTGATGATAATGTCATAATTGTTCCATATATGTTTTGCATATGGACTCTCCATAAAAATATGAGTTACATTTTCTTCTTCATTTGTACAAACATAGCAAGTCTTATATTTTATTATGTTCCTATTATACAAAGCTAAAGTTGTGGGGAGCTTTTCTTAAGTAACAACCAAAGAAAAAATGTTACTTTGTTTATAGCTAAGGTTTTCCATACCCAAGTATAGTTGATGTTCTTATTGATACTAGGATTACAAGTTTCAGATAAAAAGATATCATAGGCCCCTTTGGTACTAAAGTCTCCATCATTGCTTCTATTTCCAATAGTATTATCGCTTTTTCGGTGAGAGGTTTGGATGTAGGTATTTTGAATCTCCTAAGTTATTGTTAAATGGAGATATGTTCTCCAATTGTGAATGCAATGAGACTTGTTTCAGTGTGGCATAGATAAAATACTTGAGTATACATAATGAATGATTATTACGTCTAACTAGAGGATGAAGGTTCTATGAAAATTCTTGAAGGATTTAAAAGGTCTTAAAGCTATTCCATTGAGTACTCGATGCTTTTGAGATTGCTTAACACAAAAAAATAATCTTTTCAACCTCATGAAAATGATTTAAAATGTTATGTATTAGTGCAATTGGTGCACTTACATATTGTTGGTTATACAAATGCTAGAAGATGTATGACTTTCTTTGAGAAGAAAAAGACGAGCTTCAATGAAATTGATCAATCTCTCTTGAGTCAGAAATGATTTGATTATGTAGATGCAAAATATTTATTTGATCTACATAAAGCTCAATCGCAAATGAGCTATTTGCTTACATATGGAGGCTTATATCGCATTGAACAAACATTGGTAACCACTTCTTTAAATCATGCAAAAATAATAATGATGTATAAAGTAAGTTAGGGTGTGTTCGGTTGGAATCATGATCTATCATATTCAGAAATATATGAATTTCTAGCCACCATATACGCCAAGAATATATAACTCAATTGAAGGGAGGATACAATCAAAAGCGATCGGACAACGTATAGTTCACCAAAAGTCTTTCACACATGATCTTCAACAAAATGGTGAGATAGACGTTCAAAGGTTTATTCAAGTGATAATCTTGTAAACTTATTCACTAAAGATTGCCAACATCAATATTTGGGAAGTTGTGATACAAGATTGGAATG